>NC_073378.1:121740331-122031290 GCF_028641065.1 Leucoraja erinaceus | reverse complement strand
TAGCTACCATTATATATTCTTGTTACGTTACCAGCTATACAAACTAAATGCTGTTGTTGCATAGCATAGGCCTCGCTTTGCACACGAAGGGCCGGTGGCGCAGCGGTAGATTTCTGCTTTACAGCGACTGCCGCGCCGTAGACCCATTTTCGATCTTGACTACGGGTTCTGTCTGTACTAGTTTGGTATGTTTCTTCCCGTACCTACGGTTTTCTTTCTCTCGATATCTCTTCATTTGTCCTCCCACATGCCATAGCCAGTTGGTAGGTTTACTCGACGAGGTAATTGTAAAATTGTCCCTAGTGTGTAGATATGTTAATGTGCGGGGATCGATGGTCGGCGCCGCCCGGTGGCCGAATCGCCTATTCCCATTCTGAATCCAACTAATCTAACTAGAATGTCTTAGAGTATTGCCATTCATTTTTAATGTCATCTTAGTGTATTGGTGTTGAAAAGCTTTTGTCGGATTAACCATCCGCAAAAACAAGGCATGATTAACATGATCCATTTACAGTGTGGTGGATATATGATACAGGAATAACCTGTAGTGCAGGTAAGCCACAAGTCCGATCAAGGTAGTCTGATGTCACCAATGAGGTTATAGTGTTCAAGCATGTCTCTTTGTGGTAGGTGATTCATTGCCTTTAACAGATTGGGAAGAAACTGTCCCTGAATCTGATGTTGGTGTTTTCCCTTGTTAACCTCAGTGGCCACCTGTGCAAACTCTGTGTTTGTGCTGATGACGAGAACGTTTCTTTTTACTTTTCTAGGTTTGTTTTCTAGACGCTGATTTCTGTTTTTCGAATTCGGAAGTAAACTGATTCTCTTCGTTTGAACCGAATCGGGTGGATAATCCAGTTTTTCCTAAAACACATTAGAGCAGGGACTTCCCATAGTCCTCTTGTTAGAAGAATCGGGCCAAGTAAGATTTTCCCACTGTTCTATCTCCATTATTTTAAGCCTGGTCGACCCATGAACTGGAAGCGCATGTATAGAACAACGGGACTTGGAGCAGCGCAGTGGCCAGCTGGTAAGCTGTTGTCTCACCACCAGAGTCGTTCCATCCTAACATCAGGCGCCTTCGCACGGAGTTTGCCATTCTCCCTGTGACTGCGTTGTTCTCCGTTGGGCTCCGGTTTGCCCCACATTCCAAAGATGTCGTGTTGTAAGTTAATGACCTTGTAACTTCCCCTTGGTGTGTTGTCTGGAAGGGATTACAAGTGGCATGCAGCCAATTGGAATGCTTGATCGTGGTCATTGTGGACTTTAGGCAGAGATTGAAATAAATCTTGAATTGTACCATTGTCGGGAGTATGGGGACAAGGAGGAAATGGCTACGGATGAAAATAGATCAGCCAGATTGAATGGTAGAGTAGATTGATGGCCCGAATGGCCTCATTCGGCTCCATTATGAATTTTGAACAGTGAAAGTTTGTTGCTGCCCTTTTGTCCAATCAATCAAATAATTGAACGGGATTATATATCAGACTAGAACTAAGCTGGGACCCATTGGTCGCCATGTTAACCCGGGAGGGCTGGGCCCCCCAACACAATATTCCCCTCTCCCCAAGTACAATTTGGTGGCCAGTGGGGGGTGGGGTCTGCAGCGCTAGTCTGGGTGTTTTGGGCAAAGGAGTGGGTTCCAAGGGCTAGTATGACCTTGTGGGCCGAATGAATGATTGTGCTTGCAGCTCATCCCTCTGGTCCTGGTGTGCTGGCAGCCTCGTCACTCTGGCCTGTGGGCTGGCAACTCAGAACATCCTCAAATCTGCCCAAAACAGGTGAGAGAAGGGGACTAGGCTGGAGAATCAATTTAGACATGTTCTCGTTATCTGCAGATAAGAGCAATGAAGAGAAAGTCCTATCCTGGCCTGGATCTCACAGGGCCCATGAAGGGAGGGAGAAGAATCTTGGTGAGGTTTAATATTGCAGGGGTGAATCTTCCTGATGGCCGAAGGGCCCCTCCCTGGGCTATACAGGCCTGCGGGCCACAGGGCTCTTAAAAAATCGGAGTGAACTCAGTGAAAGCTATTTTTGTGTTCTGGGACTCCGCCTGCCCTACACAAAATGCTCCACTCAGGGCTATATAGGCATTTGGGCATAATGGCGTTTCTAGGCTAATAGGTCTTTCTCGGGCTGAATTGTGGGTTTCAGGCAGGCCGAACAACTCTTTCATTACTTTCCCATTTCAATCACAGGGCAAGCCGACAGCTCATGGCATTTTCATTTCACTTCCATTGCAATTACTATTTGTTGCACAGGGTAGGCACGCTGTTGCATTTTTCCATTTCCCTCCAGTGCCAGGCCGTTTCAAAGCACAGGGCCAGATGAACACTGATTGCATTTCATTTACATTACCATTGCAGTTTCAGCACAAGGCCAGGCCAAGCCAAACAGCTGAATTGCGTTGTTCACTTTATTTCCATTTTTTGCCATTTAAGTTTCAAGCACAAGGCAGGCCAATGCAAACAGCTCATTACCTTTTCAACTTCATTGCCATTGCCATTGCAGGTTTTCAAGCACAGGTCAGTACTGCCAAGCCAAACAGCTCATTGCTTTTCCAATTCACTTCTTTTGCACATTGCAGTTTCAAGCACATGCCAGGCCAACAAACAGCTCATTGTAATTTCCCTTCACTTCCGTTGCCATTATAATTTCAGCACAGGTCAGGAAAAGACAAAGGCCAAGCCCGGTTTCATTGTATTTTCGGTTCATTTCCATTGCAGTTCAAGCCCAGGCATGCTAACCAACCTCATTTCATTGTGCATTAACGCGAACAATAATTTATTGCACGTACATTGCAGACTTTAATGGGGCTCAATTATTTACAGCCTAGCATAAGAGTCGTGGCCTCCCCCTCGGCAATCCTTGCAAGACTGATCATGATCAGGCATCCTGTGCTTTTATAGTCCTGCCCCGACTACCCAGAAGCGCGGTTACCGCATCGCGGTGGATTGACAGGCAAGAGGTCTTCCTGTGATTTCTTATACCACTCATGAACTTTTTTGTTTTTCATCGTGGGAAAATTCTTTCGTGCCTGCCTCATGGAAGGAGATTGTGAAGTAAAGTTGTGAATGGAAATCGAATCAACGCTGTAAGATTGTTCTGTAAGGTAACTGGGTTGGCCAGGTAAACTCAAATAAGAGCATAAAAATGGCTGCTGACCAGGCTTGCTGGAACTTAGGCTGCAAGGTTTTCAGGAGGGAATACACAATGTCGTTGCAGTTCCTGCATAGAGTCGTTGAATAGGGATCACCTGCCCCATCTGACACGATTGAGGATACCCATCCCCCCGGCCAGGAAGGACTAAGGAATGTACTGGTCTAGTGTGGTTCCTCTAACTAAAGCTCCTTATATGTACTAAACCTGTTGTCCCTTATTTTGCGTACGTGTCGGTTCTTTGATTGGGGAATGTGGGAATGCTAAACAGTGTCATTAAAATTAAATGCCTAGCACTTAAGGGCAGAGATCTTGACTCTTTGCTAGGTTGTTGACCTGTGGTGAAGACTCCTGCTCGGATAAACGTCGGTTAAAATCCCCCCGGTGCCTTAGTCGATTATTGTCACAACCCCGATGTGAAGAAGACAACGTGGTCAAGATTGCCAAAATCATAGCACATAAATGATAGCCTTTATTCTAAAATCAATATACAGCACAGCCCAGAAGTTATTAGTCAAGACTGAACAATTTAATAAATAATATAACCATTAATACAATCAAAGTCAAACTCAAAACTCAGTATCATAGCCTAACTAAGTTCCAGCAATAAAAGCCCTAGATAAACTTGGTTGGCCAATTGCATCCTTTCATAATGGGTTCTCAAATAATTCTTGGGGACAAATCCATTCCCATTTCATGTTTATTTACAAATAATGGCCTAATGTACTTATTATCATTCACATGAGCCTTAATGCTGTTACATGATCAGTTACCGTGAGCCCCATAATTCAGCTAACACTTGACTAAAAACTACAATTCTATAACTTGCTGTTTGCAAAAGCAAAAAAAACCCTTTAATTAGATAAATAAAGTAATACAAAATATATATAACCATTAAAAAATAAACACAATAATTTAAGAGTCTCTCTCTAATATATATATATATATATATATATATATATATATATATATATATATATATATATATATATATATATATATATATATATATATATATATATATATATATATATATATATATATATATATATATATATATATATATATATATATATATATATATATATATATATATATATATATATATATATATATATAATATATATATATATATATATATATATATATATATATATATATATATATATATATATATATTATATATATATATATATATATATATATATATATATATATAATATATATATATATATATATATATATATATATATATATATATATATATAATATATAAAATTAATTTTTATCTTATATATATATTATATATATATATATATTATATATATATATATATATAGATCTATAATATATAATCCCATTAATCCATAGAGAATATATAATATAGACAGATAATATGATATTAATATTATCTATAATAATCTTAGAAAGATTATATAATAATATAAAATCCATTTCCCCCCCCCTCGGTATCCAGACCCACCTGTTATTACAGGCTTTAATTGTAGATGTTCGTGTTACCGACCACAAGTAGAATTTCATCCCTCCATACAGAAATTCAGACAATAATGGAACATTATACTGTCCTCTATGTATTTCCTAGTTAATGGGAAAAGGAATTGCACACCCTTTAATCGCTTTTAAACCCATATCTCCTTTCCGACCCATACCTTCTGACATTGCCCTTGCTGTTGTTTATCCGACTGATGTTAATTTTTTTTTGCCATACAATCCATGTTACCCCTTTGCTTGAACTGGGCTGAGGATGCATTGTGGGGAACTGCACCCATCTTGTTCCCCAGTGTTAACGAGGAAAATAATTTACACATAAAATGTCTCTGCATTAAGAAATTCAATTACAAATGCTGGAATACCTTGGCTTCGCTTACCTTTACAATACAGGAATTTAGTGGTGAATGAGCCACTCTTCATTTTTAGTTTTCATTTTAGTTTAATTTAGAGATACAACCTAGAAACAGACCATTCGGCCCACCGAGTCCGCGCCAACCAATGATCACACCCGTACACTGTCACTATCCTACACACTTGGGACAATTTACCATCTTTAACCAAAGCCAATTAACCTACAAATTTGTACGTGTTGGAGGAAAGGGGAGCATCAGGGGAAAACCCACGCAGGTCATGGGGAGAACGCACAAACTCTGTACAGACGGCACCTGTTAGGATTCAACCTAGATCTCTGACACTGTAAGGCAGCAACTCTACCGCTGCGCCACCGTGCCAGCCCGTGATTTTTCATAGCATGTAACCGAGTGGTTGAATTGCAGAGATGGTGATGAAAATGTGGGGCCCATACAATGGGCAAGTGTAGGAATAGTGTTAAACCAATTAACCCATGAGTGTATCTATTAACCCCATGTTGACAAGTATACTCAAGCTTCAGTTACATCCTGCTATTGTGTGTGGTGATGTAAAACATACCAAAAATACTGGAAATGGCTTGCTTGGCTGGCAACATCAAAATTAACATTCCAGGTCAGTGACACCACTAGAATCCAATCATGGCTGATGTGTATTTCCTGCATTTTTTTTTAAATTTCAGATTTCCAGCATCTGCATAACTTTGCTTTTGTTGTATCATTTAGTTTAGAGATACAACCTGGAAACAGGCCATTTGCCCACCGAGCCCACCAACGATCACCCCAGTACACTAGCACTATTCTACACACTAGGGACCATTTAAATGTATTTTACCAAAGCCAATTAAACTACAAATCTGTACGCCTTTGGAGCGAGGAAGGAAAGGGGAGCTCCCAGGTCATGGGGAGAAGGTACAAACTCCATACAGACAGCACCAGTTGTCAGGATTGAACTCAGTCTCTTGCGCTGTAAAGGGGCTGTTCCACTGCGGCGACCTAGTCCGCGAGTTAAGAAGAGTGTCATCGACCATCTAGCGCGAGGGCACACGCCTGAAAAACCTCGAGCTGGATCCACCATCAGCGTTGAAACTGCAAGCTGGATCAACTGGCCGTGCACACCACACACACACACCACACCACCACACACACACACACACACACACACACACACACACCACAAAGGCAGGGCTTGGGAAAGCAGGGGAGAGAAAGGGGAGAGAGGAATTTCCGCTGTCTTAATTCAAACCCGCGACAGTGTATGGTAAGTCTCTTTTGGAGAGCCGGTGGGGGGGGGGGGGGGGGGGGGAGGAGAGAGAAAGGGGAGAGAGAAGGGGAGAAAAGGGGGGGAGAAGGAGTGGAGACACTTTTCAGAAGTATAATAGTTTAGCGGGCATTTTACTTACAGATCGGTTTTCCAGGGTCCTGAGAACGCCAATGAGCCAATGGCCGGTCAGTGAAGGAGATTGTCAATGGCTGCCCTCGACTGCCTGTAACTAAATAGCGACCCCACTCCATTGCACTACGAGTTAAAAAGAACCATGCCGACCAAATTTTACTCGCGGAAAACTTTTCAACATGCTGAAAATGTTTCTGCGACCTAGCTGAGGCCGCGAGTAATCGGGAACTTCCCTCAAGCATGAAGGAGAGTTCCAGTGACCTCATAGGACCTCCTAGGACCACGTGCCGACCATGCTGCGAGTTTGAGTTAAGGGCAAACTCGTCTAAACTCGCAGATTAGGTCGCCGCAGTGGGACAGCCCCTTAAGGCACAACTCTACTGCTGCGCCACTGTGCCACCCCATGATATCACAGCTTTACAAACTCTAGCTGCATGTGAGCTGTGCCTTTGCAACGCGTCATTAACTTATTTTCAACAATGCAAATATTATGAAGACATGATGCAGCTTTATAGGACTTTGGTTAGGCAGCAATTAGAGTATTTAGGATTCAGAAAATTCTCATTTTAACCAATAGGTCAGAAGGAACACTTTAGTAAATATACCTGAAAAAGTCAAGCTCTCATACTTTATTATCTGAGAGTTTGCTTTGGTTTACTTTACATTTTCTTTACAGATACAGCGTGAAAACAGGCCCTTTGGCCCACCGGGTTGAATCGATCAGCAATCACATCGTACATCAGCATTATCCTACGCACTATAGACAACTCGCAATTTTTACTGAATCCAATTAACCCACAAACCTGTACGTCTCTGCGGTGTTGGAGGAAACTGGAGCACCCAGAGAAAGCCCAACGTGTTCACGGGAAGATCGTACAAACTCTGTACGGACAGCACCCATAGTCAGGATCGAACCCGGGTCTCTGGTACTGTAGGGGAGCAACTCTACTGCTGCACCACCGTTCTGCCCCGTTTAGCACCTAATCAAATTTCCCAAGTATATGCTAAAAGGAAATGTTATATAAATGGTATATCAAAGTACTGCACAGTAACACGTCCTTCAGCTCATGATGCTTGCATCAAACATAATGCCAAATTACATTTTTACCTGCGTATGATCCATATCCTTCCATTCTCTGCATATTCATGTGCCTATCCAAGTGCCTCTTAAACACCACTGTCATGTCTGCTTTCACCACCGCATACGGCAGCACGTTCCAGGCACCCGCTACTCTTTGTGTAAGAAACCTGCCCGCTAACATCTCCTTTAAATTTCTTTCTTACTTTAAAAATCTTTTTATTAGCTTTTTTTCCAAAAACAAAAACAAAACAAAAACAAAACAAAAAGAATAATGATAAACATAACAATGATATTGATACATAGGGTTCAGGATTTCCTTAATAACAGGTATAACCTAAATATGAGTCCATTATCAAAATACACATTGAATCTATGTAAATTTAGGTAAGTGTTTAAAAGAAAACTTATATATGTTAAAAAAAAAAGAAAAAGAAAAAAAGGAAGAAACAAAACCCCACTAAACTAAGAAAAAAAAACAGAATCTGAGCTGAGAATTTCAATTTAAGCCTCTGTTTGTCGTCTAGTCCGTTCCACCATATAAAGGTAAAATAATTTTTATAACTGTTGGAGAGGGAGCAATTTATGTTGTGTGAAAATGTTGAATAAATCTTCCCCAAGTCCTATCAAATTTAACCAAGGGTTCAACAATGTCACTCCTGATTTTTTTCTAAATTTAAACATGATATCGTTTCAGAGTACCAATGGAGTGTGGTTGGAGGGTTAGTCTTTCCGTTTAAATAAAATAGATCTTCTGGCGATTAATGTGGTAAAAGCAATCAGCCGATGAGCGGAACGGGACAAATGAATAGAATCACACACATTGAGGAAGTATTAACTAATTGAAGACTCCTCTCCCATTTCTCTACCGACAGAGAAATTTGGAGTTCTCTTTACCAAGTCATTCTTAATTTTATCAAATATATCTATTTGTAATTTCAAAATCAACTCATAAATAGTTGTTATTAATCCTTTCTGATAAGCGTTCAAATGTAACAAAATGTCCAAGATTTCAGTTTGATGTGGTAATGGGGAAAAAAGGGTAGAGTAGCCTTCAAAAAATGTCTAATCTGTAAATATCTAAAAAAGTGTGAATTAGGTAAATTATATTTATTGGAGAGTTGTTCGAAAGATGTAAAACAACCATCTAAAAACAATCACGAAAAGCTACTAATCCCTTCCTCTTCCATAACAGAAAGGCTTGATCAGTACCAGAAGGTTGGAAGAGAAAATTAGATATGATAGGACTCGATAAGATAAAATCATTGTCCAAAAAACCTACGAAATTGAAAACGTATTCGAAATGTATGTCTTATTAATGGATTATTTGTATATTTATTCAATCTCGTAATTGTAAAAGGTAACGAGGCCCCTATAATAGAAGCCAATGATAGCCCCTGTATAGAATCACATTCCAGATTTATCCATCCTGGGCATTGGGTATCTTCTAAATCTATTGTCCAAAACGTTAAATAACGAACATTAATTGCCCAATAGTACAATCTAAGGTTCGGCAGTGCCAAGCCACCGTCTTTTTTTGATTTCTGTAAGTATTTTTTACTTAGTCTGGAATTTTTATTCTGCCATATATATGAAGAAATTTTGGAATCAATAATGTCAAAGAAAGATTTGGCAATAAAAATTGGTATTGTCTGAAATAAATACAAAAATTTAGGTAAGATAAACATTTTAATAGCATTGATTCGGCCGATTAAAGATAAGGACATTGGTGACCATTTAGTAAACTGGTGTTTGATATGGTCAATTAAAGGCATAAAATTAGCTTTAAATAAGTCCCTGTGTTTCTTGGAAATCTTAATACCTAAATAATGAAAACTTTCGGTAGTCAATCTAAGTGGAAACTGTCCATAATTCGAAACTAGATTGTTTAATGGAAAAAGCTCACTCTTACTAAGATTTAGTTTATAACCAGAAAAACGACTAAATTGATTAAGTAATGCTACTATTGCTGGAATTGATTTCTCATGGTTAGAAATAAATAATAACAGATCATCTGCATAAAGAGATAGCTTATGTGTCTTATTCCCGTGGACAATACCAAAAATATTAGGGCATTCCCTAATAGCGGTGGCCAAAAATTCCAAAGCAATATCAAACAGTAAAGGACTTAAAGGAAAGCCCTGTCTAGTACCTCGAAAGAGCCTGAAAAAAGGGGATCTCTGATTATTGGTAAGTACAGAAGCCTGAGGTATATGATATATCAGCTTGATCCAATAAATCAATTTTGGACCAATCTTAAATTTTTCAAGTGGATTGAATAAGTATTCCCATGCTGCTCTATCAAACGCCTTCTCGGCATCGTGAAATGACACATTCTGGGGGTTTATTTGATGCTGTATATACGATATTCATTAATCTCCTAACGTTAAAGTATGAGTAATGATTTTTAATAAAACCTGTCAGACCTTCAGAAATAATTTGCAGTAAAATATTTTCCAATCTCATAGCTAATATTTTGGAAAGAATTTTGGAATCTACATTTAACAGTGATATAGGTCTATATGATGTCACTTCAGTAGGGTCTTTATCTTTTTAAAGAAATAGATGCTTCAGAAAAGGATTGTGGTAATCTATTTATTAAAAAGGCTTCTTTAAAAACCTTGCATAGCCAGGGAGACAATAAACTTGAAAAATACTTTTCTACTGCAAACCAATCTAAACCGGGAGCATTACCAGAATTCATTGAAAGGATTGCTTTCTGTATTTTTTCCTCTGTGATGGGTTCATCTAACAACAGAGACTCATTATGTGGTAAATTTGGCAAGTTCAGTTTCTTTAAAAACTCAAGAATTATATTGGAATCAGTAGGAAATTCTGATTGGTATAGGGAGGTATAAAATTCCTGAAAGCATTTATTAATTTCGTCATGGTTTACAGTTAGTGTACCATCCCGTTTACTCAAATTAGTAATCTGATGTTTGGCCGACACCGCTTTCAACTGATTAGCGAATAATTTCCCAGATTTTTCGCCATGTATATAAAATTGACTTTTGGTTTTAAGTAGCTGATTCTCAATCGGTGATACTAATAACAAATCATAGCTAGCCGAGAATCTATTATAAAGTAGTCAATCCTAGAATAACTATGATATACTGTACATGAGGAAATTTGGATGTAAGAATCTCCAGACTTCTAACATTCCAGAGTCAAGTAAAAAAGAGTTGATAAAACTAGCTGATTTATTTGGAAGCTGTAGATCTGTCAATCAAGGGATTCAAACAACAGTTAAAATCTCCACCCATTATTAAAAAGTGTTCATTTAAATTAGGAAAGAATGCAATTAACTGTTTAAAAAAACTCAGGGTGATCAATAAACATTCACCATAGCAACTTTTTGGTTATAAAGAACACTAGTAATCACCAAAAATCTACCATATGGATCAGATATTGTTTCATAATGAACAAACGGAATTGAGGAGCCAATAAAAATAGAGACTCCTTTCACCTTAGCCTGTAAATTTGAATGAAACTGGTGTCCTCTCCAAAACTTGAAAAATCATTGATTGTCATCTTGCCTTACATGAGTTTCCTGACCAAAAATAATCTGAGCATTTAGTCTACAAAGAACTTTTAAAAATGTTTTCCTCTTGATGGGATGGTTTAAGCCATTTACATTCCATGTAAGGAAGTTAATAACTTTATCCATATTGTTTGTAAAAATCATGTGGGATGTAAAGGGTTAATTTCTTAAAGCATAACAGTTCATGATATTGGAAGAAGAAAAATCTAGTGCGGAGCCAGGTGACGACATTTCAGACATTTTTGTAGTTCAGATTCTGCACAATTGAAAAACACTAAGCAAGAAAAAAAAATACCCCTCACCCCCCCCCCCCCCCCCCCCACCCACCCATGCAAAGCCCCGAAACTGACCAATAGACAGTCAGTACGCTACCTAATCCCTTCCCTACCCCATCTCTCCTAATAACAGCACCCAGCATAAGAAAAAAGCATATTTGCCACTCAATAGCCAAAACACGATCAATGTTGTGGTTT
Organism: Leucoraja erinaceus; assembly: GCF_028641065.1. Classification (NCBI taxonomy): domain Eukaryota; kingdom Metazoa; phylum Chordata; class Chondrichthyes; order Rajiformes; family Rajidae; genus Leucoraja; species Leucoraja erinaceus. Next base: position 122,019,763 of record NC_073378.1, on the reverse strand, counting down.
TAAAAAAAAGTACATGTTGGCAGTGGAGCACAAGAACAAGAGCTACTTCATATTATTTATCCAAGGTCAAAATATGAAAAACAAGAACTGCATTCACAATTTGTCTAAAGACAGGGGGGGAAAAAAACCCTTCAATTTAAAAAATAGAAAAACTAACAGAGAAATGCTTTAAAATTAATATATATAAAAGAAAAACAACTCATCCAGTTAAATTCTTAATCATTACCAAATTATATATTGTCAAAACAGTAAATCTCCAATTATAACTTAATCAGCTATAAATCGCTCCCGGTCACCCTCATACGCCTCCAGAAAGCTGGAAGCATCTTGAGGATTGTTAAAAAATTGAATGTTACCATTAAAGAGTCGTATACGCAGTCTAGCTGGATAAAGTAAGGCTGGGTGCAACCTTTTTCTTAAACAAATCAGACATTACATTATGGAAAGAATTTCTTATTTCCAAAAGCTCGTAACTATAATCAGGAACAAACCGAAACTTGCATCCTTCATATTCAACGAGGTCCAACGTTTTTGCTGCCAGGAGAACATTCAATGTTGAAAGTCTCCTTTATCATTTTAGAAGCATATTTTATAACATTATCTCCTTCTTGACCTTTCGGCAAACTAACAATTCGCGAATTCAGTCGTCCGCTTTCCAGATCTATATTTTTAATCTTGTATTGCTGGAGTGCTCGAGTATTTTCATTCATTCTCCGTTCCAGTTTTTCAACCTTCAAATCTCTCTTCTGGCCCAGGGTTCACAAGTTATCAATTTGTTCCTTTTGTTCACGAGATTCATCTTGTAACACAATCAGCTTGTCTTGAATTTCCTTCAATTTGCTCGAAACTCCTTTCACCATTTCTTCCAAACTGCAAAATCTTGTTTTCATTTCATTTATCAGTTCATCGTTCATTTTCGATATTGCTTCCAAGGTACTAGAGTCAGAAGCTGTGGCTGTGGCTTTCCCTCGTTCCTTCCTTGGAGAGCCTCCTATCCCTCTTGTCTCCATACTTTACACGATTAAGGCGGATAAAATTGTTATCAACACTTTATGAAAAGTTAGATCATGCCTTGACGTCAAGTAATAACAAGTAACATTGAAAGAGTGGTAAGTAAAAGTTAAAAGTTAAGGGAGTAAACAAATTTGCAACCTTTACAGTATGCTGCCACTAGGAGAATCCCCCTTTAAATTTCTCACATCGAATTGAACCAAGGCCTGTCTTGTTAAATAAAAACGTATTCATTGTCACAGAACTGCCATTCATTAACTCAGAATTCTGATGATTCACAATTGTGCTCGTAGAGAGTTAAACAATGAATGATGGATTCATGGCTATTTAAGGATACGGTGTGTGCAGTTCTACACTTGGATGTTTGATTTTGATCCTGTTCTCAAAAATAAAATAGACCGAAGAGGAACATGAAGATAGGCACAAAAGACTGGAGTCACTCAGCGGGTCAGGCAGCATCTCTGGACAAAATACCCTTCCTCAGACTGAAAGACAGGGGAAAGGGGAATGCGAGATAGAGACGGTGATATAGAGATGTATAGAGCAAACCAATGAAAGATATGCAAAAAAGTGGAGGTGCAGGCAAGCACTGAGAAAACGCTGCTGGCTGTGATAGCGAGTCTAGGTTAAAATGTGGTCGTAGAGTTGGAGAGCAGGAGGAATCACAGAGGGGAGCAGCGAGAGAGGGTTTTGTAGAATTCTTGTCGGAGAGAGGGGGAGGCCGTCTTCAAAGTAGGCGTCCCTTAAGGAGATGTGTGCTCAATTTGTATAACAGCTGTGTACAGAATGGCCCCATTTAGTCCACGTGTAGTGCACAGTAAAACCAAACACAATCAAAGGGTCACAGTCATAGTCATGGAAGTTTAGAACTATACAGCATGCAACAGGCCCTTCGGCCCAACTTGTCCATGCTGACCAAGTTCTCCAAACAAGCAAGTCTCACCTGCCTATGCCTGGCCCATAACCGTCTAAATATTTCTTGTCCATGTACGTGTCTTTTAAATATTGTATCCGTGCCCGGCTGTACCACATCCTTTGGCAGCTCACTCTACATGCGCACCTTCATTCCACTCGCCATGTGAAAATGTTTTAAATCCATTTGAAATCTTGTTGGCTTTCACCTTAAACTTATGCCCTCTAGTGTCAACCTCTCATACCCGGTGGCTGTGCATTTTATCTGTCCCTCATGGTTTTATAAACCTCTATAACATCTTCCTTTAGGCTCCTATGCTCAGGGAACAATAACCCCATAGTCAATCCAGAGAGAGTACAGAGGAGATTTACTAGAATGTTGCCTGGGTTTCAACAACTAAGTTACAGAGATAGGTTGAACAAGTTAGGTTATTATTCTCTGGAGCGCAGAAGGTTAAGGGGGGACTTGATAGAGGTCTTTAAAATGATGAGAGGGATAGACAGTTGATGTGGACAAGCTTTTCCCTTTGAGAATAGGGAAGATTCAAACAAGAGGACATGACTTCAGAATTAAGGGACAGAGTTTAGGGTTAATATGAGGGGGAACTTCTTTACTCAGAGAGTGGTAGCGGTGTGGAATGAGCTTCCAGTGGAAGTGGTGGAGGCAGGTTCATTGGTATCATTTAAAAATAAATTGGATAGGCATATGGATGAGAAGGGAATGGAGGGTTATGGTATGAGTGCAGGCAAGGGGAAAAAAAATGTGTTCGGCATGGACTTGTAGGGCCGAGATGGCCTGTTTCCGTGCTGTAATTGTTATATGGTTATATGGTTATAATCCAGTCTCTCCTTAAAACTCAAACTCTCGATACCTGGTTACATCCTTGTAAATCTTCTCTGCACTCTTTCTGGTCTAATGCTATCCTTTTGATCATGAGGAAGAGAGATAACAGTCAAATGTTAATCATTTAGCAATAGTGGCTCAGAAAGGGCCAGATAACTTGGCTCCTCATTGAACTTAATTAGTTTAGGATTAGAGAGTTGTAGCTTTTACGCTGCAAGCTAGATAAAAGGACAGAAAAAATGGAGCAAATAGACTGGACTTTTTGAGAGATGTTTCAGCCAAGATGACCGATTTTGAATATAGACACTAAATGCTGGAGAAAGTGTGTGAAAATGAGACATCAAAATAGATGAAGTTCAAGGAAAATGGAGAATAAAGACAGCATCTCTGGAGAAAAAGAAACTGCATTTCATTGTCCTCTGTACTGTACACTGCACAATGACAATAGAGATTGAATCTGAATCTGAATCTGAATCTGAGACCCTTCTTCAGACTGAGAGTCAGGGAAGAATTTCAACCTCTCATACCCCTGACTTAATCTGAAGAAGGGTCTCGATCCAAAACGTCACCTATTCCTTTCCTCCAGAGATGCTGCCTGACCCGCTGAGTTACTCCAACATTTTTTTTCTATCTTTGGTGTCAACCAGCATCTGCAATTCCTTCCTACACTGATTTTGAATACATCACATTATGCAGTGAATGACCCACTGAGTATCTTCGGTATTTTCTTTTTCTTAATTAAATGGATAGCCATAGTAGGAAAATATGTATCAACCATGATGATGCAGAGTAAACATGCGGAGTTTGTTCTTTTTCCTCAGTCAAAGTGGACAGTGCTACGTTGCAAAGGAGAAATGATTCAAACTAGTGCAGGAGAGTTTACTTTTGAGACGTTGCTATTGGCACAAAGTAGGACAATGACATCCTTCCTGTGACCTTAGGTGTCCCTTATGTTCTGTACTGTTACCGTGTGCTAAGTGTATTCGATTCTCCAGCACTGACATCCCTTATCATGCTGACCACACAAAAACCCGCCAGAAAAAAATATAAATTTAATGAAAATGGATTTTAACAGTTTTCACACATTATTATAGAATGTCCTCTAGATTCTCTGATATAATAAATGGCACAGTCCTTTCTCTGTCATTTTATGGGCCTTCTTACTCAATCTCGTATTGGGAAAATAATAGGTTATTGATTAAATATGGGCTGAGCTAGACGAGTGGAGACAGTGACTGCAAAAGATGATTTGGCACAATATCACTCAGCAGACAATTTTTACATCAGCTTATAATTCACACTTGTCATTTCCCCATCAATGTCAATGAGTGTTCGTTTAATTAATAATTAACTGTTTCCATGAACTCATTCAAACAGCGAAGAGAAAGATCAGAACTCACCACACAAAAAATGATAAATATTGCATTATTAATGTTGCAGAATGATGGAGGGGAGACGAAAGGTTGTGCACACTGCACCTGTTGTAGATAAACTACAGTCTAGCAAGCTTCATGGAAGTCTGCCACACAGTGTCAAGGGATTTATCTTTCCTTGCTAACACTGTACTAATGCTCAAAGACAGCGTGGAAACAAGCAGAAAACGTCATTGGTAATTCCTAATTCAGATTAAGGAAGGGTGATCACATTTAGAGCAGGATGATCATGTTCCATGAACATTGCAGATGTTTGAGGCATCTGGCCAGTTGAGAGGAGTGAGGTTATGTCGCATCCAGGAATCCCAGGCATCCAAAAATGTGGTCAACTTGGTCATGTGAAAAGAACACTTTCCCACTGAGCAAACTCTAACAACCCTGAAAAAGTGCTCTCCATGGAAAGTGAGACCTGTAATCTAGATCCTACTTCAATGTCAACTATATTGAATATACAAAAATCTTAGTTGTCCATTTAATCACCTATTCTGGTCTTGGATTAGTCACAGCTAATTTGTAAAGTAAGTCCACATAATCATAGGCTGAGGGTTGTTTTACTTGAAGAGAGAAGGAGGCTGAAGAGTGACCTGATTGAAGTATATACGCTTACGTGAGTCATAGACAGGGTGTATAGTCACAATCTTTCTTCTAAGAAAGACACAAAAAGCTGGAGTAACTCAATGGTTTAGGCAGTTGAGAAAAGGAATAGATGACGTTTCGGGTCAAGATCCTTCTTCAGACTGTGGGTCAGGGAGGGAAACTAGAGGTGTGAAGTGTTGTGTTTGTCTTGTGTTGTGGGTTTGTTGTGTTTTTGTTGTTTTGTGTTGTTGTTTTCTTGGGTTGGTTTTTGGGGTGGGTTGTTTGCTGTCGTTGTTTGTTTTGTATGGTTCAGAGCAGTGAGAGAGGGTGTTACAGAACTCTCGTTGAAGAGAGGAGAAACAGAATCGGCCTGAAGAAGGGTTTTGACCCGAAATGTCACCTAATTTGTCACCTACAAGCAGTAGTTTAATTGGCTAGTTGCAATGGCAAGAGATTTGGGTGGCGGTATGGAATATTTGAATAACAGACCCTCAAAATTGTTTACCTGTTAACTAATTCATCATTTATTTTCTCTGTGTACATGCAAGTCATCATCGGCGGTCACTTGAAACGAGTATGACTGTCCTCTCATGGAGGACGCCTGTGCGTGACTTCGTTTAACGTGGGGAGACTGGTGCACAGGCATCCACCCCACGGTTCTTGACAGATCTGGGTCAGGATCCAGTGGCATGGAGTCCAAGATGGACGGAGACCCCTTTCTGCTGCAGCCTTCATCCGCCTTCCCAGCTGTTGTGACGCTTCAATAAGGTCAGCCATTGTCCTCCGCCTGTTCCACTATTGAGGTCTTGGTTGGCTTGCTCTTTGTCAGAGACCTCCCTCTCGAACTTACCGCGCCATGGGTGGCCCTACCAGGAGCATAACTCCAGACGGCATCGCTCTCAGGATCTCAGGTCCACACAAGTTCTCCACCACGACAAGGTGACAATCCACGGAGAAGGTGAATGCAAGTAGAGCACCATAGAAATCACCAGTCTGCGATTATCATGAAGCCTGAAGTTCCACACCATCAGATTCTTGAAACTAGAATGTAGAAACAAAGAACTGCAGATGCTGGTTTATACCAAAGAAAGGCACAAAGTGCTGGAGTAACTCAACGGGTCAGACAGCATCTCTGGAAGAAAAGGATGGGTGATGTTTTGGGTCGGGACCCTTCTGCAGAACCGACCTGTACAACCCTAATCTTCCGTCAGCAAAGGACCTTTACAGACCACCTCTTGCACCGTCACGAGGCGGCATGGTGGCACAGTGGTAGAGTTGGTGCCTCACAATGCCAGACACCTGGGTTTGATCCTGACTACGGTGCTGGCTGTACAGAGTTTGTATGTTCTCCCTGTGAACTCATGGGTTTACTCCAGGTGCTCTAGTTTCCTCCCACACACCAAACACATACAGGTTTGTAGATTGTGTAGGAAGGAACTGCAGATGCCGGTTTAAACCAAAGATAGACACAAAAAGCTGAAGTAACTCAGCGGGACAGGCAGCATCTCTGGAGAGAAGGAATGCGTGACGTTTCGGATTGAGACCTTTCTTTAGTCGGTTCTGAAGCTGGTTCTGAAGAAGGATCTCAACCTGAAACTTCACCCATTCATTCTCTCCAGCTGCCTGTCCCGCTGAGTTACTCCAGGTGTGTAGATTAATTGGCTTTGATAAAAATTGTAAATTGTCCCTTGCGTGCAGAGGATAGTGTTAGTGTAAGGGGATCACTGGTCGACATGGACTTAGTGGGCTGAAGGGCTGGTTTTCGTGCTGTATCTTTAAGCTAAACTAAATGAAATGGACTTGCCTTCTTATTGAGGTTTGCACTAATGTCTTGTTTTTGCATAGTTATTTTATATTCACTGTCTTGAAGAAATTACCTTAAATTTACGGGTAATGATGCATAATTGTTGTTTTGTGTGCTGTCCATGGGCCCGTGGTGCTGCTGCAAGAAATACTTTATTTGTTCACGTACCTCAATGCACTTGTGCTTATAACGGTAAACTCAACTTGACTTGAAATGGAGCTTGAAGCATCCAACAGGCAAGTAAAAGGTATTATTGTAAATTCCTAATGCCACAAGGCAAATGAGAAAATAAAGAAATGTAATAATAGACAAGTTAACAATGAAACAACTATTTTGGAATGTTTTGATAAACACATGGTTTCATTTTTGGAGATAACATTTCACGTATCTCTCTTCACCTAGTTCAATGCTGAAACATATTTTCTTTAGAATTTGAACGATGGTAAGTTCAAACTAAATAGAAGGCTTCTTATCTTTGCAAATTCTGGCAAAGCCTAAAGGGCCTGTCCCAATTTCACGACCTAATTCACGACCTCTGCCGTGTTTGCCCTTGACTCATACTCGCAGCATGGTCGTCACAAGGTCAGAGGAGGTTGTAGCAGGTTGTAGGTAGGTTGTAGCAGGCACTTGCAGTGAGTAGTTACTCAGGGTAGGCAGTAAGTCGGATTAAAAAATATTATACCGCGCATGATTGTTCTCTCCGTAAAAATAAAAAAATAAAAACAGTAACAATTCAATTTGCCCAAGGCTTCCTAGTCTCCTTTATTCTGAATTACTGAATGGGTGTGGGGTGATGGGTGATGGCAGGTGGAAAGATGGTGGGGAAAACCGGGAGCACAAGGAAAAGTTGAATCAGTTGTCATCCAATCCATATTTGAAAACCCCGCCAAGAAACTAGCGCTGCACATGAGCAGTAGGCTGCTGCGCCTGAGCAGTGCTGCAAAGGCAGAATTTCAGCTGCCTTCAGCCCCGCTTGAAAGTGACAGCTTGAAGCAGCGCTGACGGCACGTGGGCTGCACAGACCTTCAAGGGTTACAAGCGCTGCGGATGAAAGGCACGGAGAATTATGCCTACCTAAGAGATCGATCTCTTAGATAGGCATAACTCTCTCATGCCTTTACTATTTATATTTAGTAATTACCATGTTATAATTTTAGTCAGGGTAGGCAGTGCCTACCTTACCGACCCTGACGGCATGTGCCTGGTTGTAGCAGACCATGATGTTTGTCATAGGTACTCGTGGCATCAAGTACGTTGGGGCATTTTACTAGCATGATAAAAAATGTCCACTTTTAAAAAAGGTCGTGAATTAGGTTGTGAAAGTGGGACAGCCCCTTAAATATGTTTGGTTTGATAAATGTTGTTGTGCAAATCTAACAGAGGAAATCTTTCTACCTGGAAAAGTGCTGAAAAGAAACAGTCCCTTGTGTCAGTAACAGCTGAGACATGGGAACTTGGATGGTGATGAGTGACTTCTTGAATTTTAATGTCTGGCTGCTCTTCTAATACTTAATTGCGTCAGTAATCCAAGACTTTTTATATATCTTCAGAAACGTGACAGGATGTCATTACTGTTTCAACATCATTACCTGCTCCTTCTGCTCCTTTGCACAATTTCCCACTTTTACTCTATTTCCAGTGCTGGCCCACACCAGTATGTACCGACTTCTGCCGCTATGTTTTGCCCCATCACCACTTCCCCTGCTCTTTTCAACTGTATGCTTCCCTCTGGTTTTTCATTCCTCTTCCCTCATCTGTTAACCTTGTCTCCTTTTCATCTCTACCCTTTGTCAATTGCTCCACCCATCTGCCAATTAAAGCTCCCCCACCGGTATCTACCTATCACTTACTATGCTTTCTCCCATCCACGCTTTGTTCTTCCAGCTTCCTCCACCCCCTCCCCCCCCCCCCCCACCCACCCCCCCACCACCACCCCCCCACTAAATCAGTCTGAAGAAGGGTCCCAACCAGAAACATCACTTGCTCATTCCCTGCAAAGATGCTGCCTGACCTGAAGTTTAGACTTTAGACTTAGAGATACAGCATGAAAACAGGCCCTTTGGCCCGACTAGATCGCCTCGACCAGCAATCACCCCCCACGCTAACACTATTAACAAATTTTACCAAAGCCAATTAATATACAAACCTGTATGTCTTTGGAGTGTGGGAGGAAACCGGAACACCCAGGGAAAACCCACACGGTCACAGGGAGAGCGTAAAACTCTGTACAAACAGTACAAACCCGTAGTCAGGATCGAACCCGGATCTCTGGCGCAGTAAGGCTGCAACTCTACCGCTGTGCCACCATTGCATTGTTTGCATCACTTTGATCGCGTTGCTTGCTTCCAGATGACCAAAATGTTTCACCTTTACTTCACTTCCGTATGTATGTGCCTCAACAGATGGATTTTACATTTTAACTTCTCATTAGCGAGCTACGGTTTGCAGACATTTGGTAAAGTGTAGCTAATTGGCTCTCAATGGGATTTCATTCACACCAGGAGGGCAATGTAGATGAAATTCCCTGCAGGACTATTCACCCCAGCCTGCCCGTGGTCTCCGGAGAGAGAGAAAAGTCTCCCACTTCAACCTCATTCTTCCCACGCCTACAACTACCTGAATAGGCACAGAAACTCATACTTTGCTTGGGCAACAGCACCTCATATTTCACGGGCAGCTTACAACCTAATGTTGATTTCTTTAGTGTCAAGTAACACTTGCGTTCCCCCTCTCCTCCCCCTCTCCCCCACCCTAGTCATTCCACAGTTCGCATCCTTGTATTCCCCCCTCGTTATCACCTCTTCCCCAGCCACCAATGGGTCATTATGGGCTCAAACCTTTCCATTGTCATCTGTCGCCAGCCCTGATTTATTCTGGCCTTTCCCTACCTCCAGTCCCCCACTACCCCCCCACACCACGCCCGGCCTCCCCCGTCCTCCCCCGTCCTCCCCCTCCTCCACCACTCTACTTCCAGTCTGAAGAACGGCTCCGACCCGAAACGTCACCCATCATTTTTCTCCAGAGATGCTGGCTGACTCACAGAGTGTCTCGCTTCGGTATAAACCAGCATCTGCAGTTCCTTCCCACATATGCACAGAAACATTTGAATGCGCTTCTAGGTAAAGTTTAGCGGGGTGAGAGCCACCCAAACCATGTCAGAGGAAGAATGGATCTCAGAGGAAACCAACACTAACAGGAAATAAGCGTGAAGATGTTGACCTCTAAATGGTAAGACACTGACAAAACGAAGAATGATCTTGTCAGAGTTGGTAAGAGGACTCTGCAGCACTTTGTGCTATTACATTGTGAAAACATTTTCTCACCTTAAACCTATGTCCTCCTGTTCTTGTTAAAAAAAAGGTAAGAGGGGCAATATTTAATAATATGATTATTAATATTTTAATTATGCTTAAATACGCTTAATGTGGGCGGCAGGATGGCGTCATGATAGTTGATGCCTTACAGTGCCCAAGGTCCGGGTTTGATCCTGACTATGGGTGCTGTCTGAATGGAGAAAGCTATGTCTAGATTAAAGAGCAAGACCTCAATGGTTGTAACTTCCAATGTTATAGGGTGGCTCAGTGGCACAGCGGTAGAGTTATAGCACCAGAGATCCGGGTTCGATCCTGACTTTGGGTGCTGTCCGTATGGAGTTTCTATGTTCTCCCCGTGATCCCGTCCGTTTTCCCTGGGTGCTCCAGTTTCCTTCAACACTCCCAATATGTACAGGTTTGTAGGTTAATTGGCTTTGGTAAAAACTGTATATTGTCCCTAGTGCGTAGGATAGTGCTAGTGCACGGGGATTGCTGGTCCATGCTGAACCGGTGGGCCAAACGGCCGGTTTTCATGCTGCCTCTAAATTAAACTAAATATGGTAAACTAAGATGTAATATATTTAATAGAAGGGCAACATTTTTACTCAGAGGGTGGGGGAGATATGGAATGCTCTACCAGAGGAGGTAGGTGAGGCATGTACTTTAACAGCATTTAAAACACACTTGGATGGGTATATGGATAGGAAAGGTTTAGGCGGATATGGGCCAAATGCAGGTAAATAGGGCTAGGTTAGATGGGGCACTTAGGTTGGCATGGATGCGTTGGGCCAAATGGCCAGTTTCTATGCTATATTACTCTATGATGAACTGTGGCAGAAATGCTTCCTCACTCACAAGTGTCTGACCCGCTTCACGTGATGGTGACGACATGTTGTATATGAGGCGCCCAAGGGTTAGCCAGTCAGGAGCGGATGTTTCACTTGCTCTGTCGCTGGCCCCATAACAAGCTGTGGTGGTCAACATCACTGGAAATCCCAGAGGAAGAGTAATAGGAAGACCCTAAACTCACACATGCTGGCTGCTGGCTGCTGGTTTTCTGAGTAGTGATACAGAGGGTTGTGAGAGAAGGACCTTTCCTGGCACCTGGATGTAAGATAACAGAGATCAGAGAAAACAATGAAGCAAAATTAATTCAGTGGGAAGCGTTTTGGATGGTTGCTGGTGTCCAAGGGGAGTGGAAGCAGTCTATGAACAGCATCTGGTTATCTAATGATGGAGAGACACTCTTTCCCCATGGTGTCAGTGAGCTAATCAGTTCGAGCTGCTGAAGTAGTGCACATACGTCCATAATTCCTGATGGAAATGATTAAAGGAACAAAATGAGACAGTTCAGGCTGACAACTGATGGAGACTTAGACTCCTCTGATTGCGTGAAACTGTTGCAAAGCTTTACCTAACGCAATTCCCAAGTCTCTCTGCATTTTCACTCTTTACACTGGTTAACGATTGCCAGCTTCTGTGAGAGGAGCAGCCCGTTGCAACATGTTCGGTGTGCGTTTAGTGTCTATCGCTCCTGCATGGGCACATCGGCCATGGCAACAGGAAACCGTCAAGGTACCTACCTCATACGTAGCTTTATGTTCCTGCCACCTTCGAGTGACTTAACAATATATATTGGCCGACCTTTCTTCAGTAAATACCCAACCTGTCAGATACACAAGCTGACACCTGGTCTGCTTTTGGGAATCAAAATAGCTGCAGATGCAACGAAATCTGAAGTAAATAGAGAAAATGGCGAGAAAAGTCAGCAGGTCGGGCAGCATCCCTGGAAAGAGAAACATGGTCAACGTGTCAGCTTGAAGATCCTTTCTCAGAAATGGGATAAAGAGAGAAACAAGTTAGTTTTAAGACTTTAGTTTAGGGATACAGTGTGAAAATAAGCTCTTCGGTCCACCCAGTCTGCACCGACCAGCGATCCCCGCACACTGACACTTTCCTACACACACTAGGGACAAATGAATCTTACACCAAGCCAATTAACCTACAAGCCTGTCCATCTTTAGAATGTGGGAAGAAACCGAAGATCTCGGAGAAAGCCCACGTGGTCACGGGGAGAACGTAAATCTGTATTGACAGCATTCGTAGTCGGGATCGAACCCGGGTCTCTGGTGCTGTAAGGCAGTCATTCTACCGCAGCACCACCATGCCACCCTTCTTCAGACTTAGGGACTGGGGAAGTGGTTGTTCAATTGATTAACTGCAGCAGTTCGAGAGGGGTAATACAGATAAAGGTATGGTATATGTCTGAAGAAGGGTCTTGACCCAAAATGTCATCTATTACTTTTCTCCAGACATGCTGTCCGACCTGCTGAGCTACCCCAGCTTTTTGTGTCTATCTTCAGTATAAGTTGCTAAATGTGGGACATGCCCAGCAAGTCCGGATGTGGCGATGGAGAGAGTGCAACTGCGAACCTATATTACAGATGGATGATATGCTGCAAATTCTGATACAGGAAAATTTGAGTTGCTTGAAGTTAAAGAATTCAATATTGAGGACAGTTCCTGGATGGGGCGTCCCAAATCGCAATGTCCAAAAGCCCACAAAACACCATCAGCATAAGCACTTTGGTTCAAATACTGGTTTTGTTGAAAAGTGCTATATAAATAAAGATTATTATTATTATCCAAGGTTTTATTGTTTACATGAATAAGTAATCATATGTGAAAAACAGGGACTCAAGCTGTGGTTAATGGTTAATTAGTGAATACACCAGTCAGCAGATGATGAATGTTGTTGGAGTGGCAGCATGCTGGATGAAAATCACAATCACAAATGCTGCAAATTTAAAGCCAAAATTAAAATTCCTGTAGCCACTCGGTGGATCAGGCAGCGCCTCATCAAATCATGGATTCATAGAGTAATACCGCATGGAAACTGGCCCTCCCCCTGAGTATGCCTTGACCATCAAATGGGGAGGGGGGGGGGTGCTGAAAGAACAAAGGGGGACCATTGGGAACTACATTGAATATTTTGTAATGCCCCTGTCCCACTTAGGAAACCTGAACGGAAACCTCTGGAGACTTTGCGACCCACCCAAGGTTTCCGTGCGGTTCCCGGAGGTTTTTGTCAGTCTCCCTACCTGCTTCCACTACCTGCAACCTCCGGCAACCACCTGCAACCTCCAGGAACCGCACGGAGACCTTGGGTGGGGGGGCAAAGTCTCCAGAGGTTTCCATTCAGGTTTCCTAAGTGGGACAGGGGCATAACTTTGTCGCCGCCCTATACGTGGCGACTCTTTGTGTGCTTTGTGTATGAAATGCAAAACAAATAATTTCACTGTGACATGTCACATGCGATAATGAGACCCTCCTTCAGACTAACAAAAGGTAACAAAAGCATGCTTAGGTCTTTCAGTACCAGATGAGTGGAAGTAAGGGCAGAGTCAGCTGCTGCTATGTGGCTGTAATTAGGACACGGCACGGGTACATGATCCGATTCTCACCTCGCGGTCAAATATATCACTAAGTGTGCAGCCAGTTGTTAGGGAGAGAGCCAGGTTCAGTGGCCAAAAGGTGTGTGTTTGCAATTGGGCCTGAAGGCAAAGACTGTGATCTTCCCAATGGTAAGAGAATGTCTCAGCTCATCCAATGTCAGCAACGAAGGCCGACTGTTTGGAGGGTCAGTACTGCCTACAGCTGCTCCACTGCTTATTTTAGTATAGCAATGGTTGGCTTAGATACAGCGTGGAAACCCCTTCGACCAACCGGATCCGCACCGACCACCGATCCCATGCACTATCTACGCTGGGGGGACAATTTACAATCTTACCGAAGCCAATTAACCGACAAACCTGCACTTCTTTGGAGGAGGATAGACACAAAAAGCTGGAGTAACTCAGCGGGATGGGCAGCAGCTCTGGAGAGAAGGAATGGGTGACATTCCGGGTTGAGACCCTTCTTCAGACTTAAAGTGGGAGAAAACCGGAGCAGCCGGAGAAAACCCACACGGGTCATGCGGAGAGCGTACAAACTCCGTACCGACAGTCAGGATCGAGGCCAGGTCTCTGGCAGCTGTAAGGCAGCAACTCTACCGCTGCACCAACGTGTCAACCCAGCTGTGAAAGTTATTTTTTCAAGGCAGTAGTTAGCCACCGACATCAGTAGAGGGCTCTGTGAATACAGTCAGGAATCAGCCGCTCCGGCAGCCCAACGTTTTATCGTCATCATCAAGAATAGTGAGCAGTGACAGGAGCCTAGAAATTACTTTCTATAATGTACAAATGCTTTCTCTGTCGTCTGGATAACTTGCAGCTTGCTCCCTCTGTAGAGATCACGGATGGAGGACTTTGACACAGCTGCCCATTGTTTTTCCCAGACTCTGGTGATTAAAAGGCAATGGACGCCGTCTTTCCATTGAATTTATGTGGTTACCTGGCAACGTAGGATCCCGTCATTCGATGCAGAAACAAGTGCAAGAGCAGGGAATGGGAGATTATTCTTGACAATTCCTCCTGTAGTATTTTGAGAAGTGTCGCATGATTACATCCTGATTCATGCTAAATCTAAAACTGTTTATCATTACTTACGGTCACTATAACTTCTATTAAATGAGGGAAAGTGCCTCTCTGCAGAGATTGTTTAAAGAGTATACACTTTGTACCGACACTGCCATTTAAGTACTGTGACATTGATCTCGGAGGAAGTCTATGTGGCAACAGAAATAAAAACTGAAAATGCTGAAAATATATTGCACCTACAATTTATTTAGTTTTTCATTTGGTTTTACAACAGATTCGAAACCCATGGGGTGGAAGATTGCAACCTTCACGTGGTCCGCCCTGTTTCGACTAATGCAATCAACTCGACGTGCACAAATGGAAGATCAAATAGAACAAGTTGTCCTACAACTTTAGGCTGTGCACGCCACATGAAAGAAGAAGAAGAAACCCATGATGCCAGATATTTATGGGCGGCACGGTGGCGCAGTTAGTAGTTCTGCTGCCTCACAGCACCAAAAACCTGAGTTCAATCCTGTGGTGTTTGCACGCGGCAACAGACCCTGCGGCCCCAGGAGTCCGCACCAACCAATGATTCCCGCACATTAACACCACCCTACACACACTAGAGATAATTTACACTTATACCAAGCCAATTTACCTACAAACCTGTATGTCTTTGGAATGTGAGAGGAAACTGAAGATCTCAGAATATAGACATGCGGTCACAGGGAGAACGTACAAACTCTGTACAGACCACCCATGATCGGAATTGAACCTGCGATCTGGCACCGCAAGTACAGTAAGCCAACAACTCTACCACTGCGCCACCATGCTGCCATCGGTCTCCCAAAGATTTCTGAGTTTATAGGTTAATTGACTGCTGTAAATTGCCCCCTAGCTTGTGGGCTGTGTACGGGGTGATTTATGATCGGTATGGACTCAGTGGGCAGAAGGGCCTATTACCGCACTGCATCTTTAAATTAAAGTAAGTAGAGCTAATACTAAATCTCACCATGTGTGGCACGGTGGCACAGCAGTTGAGTTGCTGCCTTACAGCGCTAGATACCTGGGTTCGATCCTGACGATGGCTTCTGCCTGTACAGCATTTGTACATTCTCCCAGTTACCTGCATGAGTTTTCACCAGGATTTCCGGTTTCCTCCCACGCTCCAAAGACGTACAGGTCTGTAAGTTAACTGGCTTGGTATAAGTGTAAATTGTCCCTAGTGGGTGTAGGATAGTGTCAATGTGCAGGGATCGCTGGTCGGTAGAACTCGGTGGGCCGATGGGTCTGTTTCCTCGCTGTATCTCTAAACCAAACTAAACCAAAAATCTGATGGCAGATTATCAGAGTGTTACTGTAATTAATATTGTGCGAATGTGCAGCTAAACTGAAACCCGACGACCGTGAGGAAACTTTATTAAAAATATAGAAGTGTAAAAGTGTGAAATTGTAATCCTAATTGATAGAAGCATGTGCAGCAAATGGTTTGAGAATCCACATCATTAATTTATATCTGAGAATAGATTTGCACAGGGGATTAAAAAAAAACCTCAAGCTCCTTAGAATAGTGCACATCAATGACACAGCAAATATCCAAAATCTATATTCATAATTTAAGGAATTACAGTATTTATTCAAGGATATATAGAACCATTGTTATTGCATCTTTCATTGAATGTATGTGCGAGAACACCACGGGAAACGAGAAGAAATTGTGTGAGCCTTGGCAGAGATATATACATCATATATACGCCATAGGTGAGGGGACTGATGACTGGAGGGTGGAAAATATTGTGCTTTTGTTTAAAAAAGGGTGCAAAGAAAAACCTGGGTCTGAAGAAAAGTCCCAACCCAAAATGTCACCTATCATTGTTCTCTAGAGATACTGCCTTACCCGTTGAGTTACTCCAGCACTTTGTATCTTTTTCTGGGAGCATCAGACCAGCCCGATATCTGTAGTGAGCAAGTTACTGGAGGGATTCTGAGGGATCAGACATGTATGGATTTGTAAAGATAGGAGGCAGAATAATTGCAGTCAGCAAACCTTTGTGCATAGGAAGTCATGTCTCAGAAATTTCTGAAGTAACCAAGGAAGTAGATGAGGGCAGGGCTGGAAATATTTCCATGTGGACTTCAGCAAGGCCTTTGACAAGGTTCTGCGCGGTAGGTTGCTCTGGAAGGTTAGATTGTATGGGATCCAGGGAGAGCTGACTGATTGGATACATAAAAGGACATAAAGTGCAGGAGTAACTCAGTGGGTCAGGTAGTGCAGCATCTCTGCAGAACATGGCAGGTAATAGGTTGGCACAGGATAGGTGTAGGATGGTGCAGGGATGCTGCCTGACCTGCTGAGTTACTCCAGCACTTTTGTGTATTAACCAGCATCTGCAGTTCTTTGTTTCAACTGATTGGATACATCATTGGCCTGATGCTATGGTGCAGAGATTTTTTTTCAGATTAAAGGCATCTGACAAGTGTTGTGTCTCAGAGGTCGATGCTGGTCCCATTGCTTTTAGCTATCTGTATCACCAATTTGAATGAAAATGTACAAGAAATGGTTAGTAAGTTTGTAGATGGCACTAAAATAGGTGGTTTCGCAGACAGTGAGGTTTAACAAGAATTATGGGATCTTGAGCAGCTGGGTATGAGCTGCAAATGGCTGATGGAGTTAAATTCAGGTAAGTGTGAGGTGTGGTAGTTTGGGAAGTTAAACCGCAGTAGGACTTGGTTTCTGGCTTGCTGCCTCTCACCAGTAATGGGCACTGAATATTAAAGTTGGGATGTTATATTGCAATTGTACAAGATATCGAGATATCAAGATACAAGACGGAGGTGGAACGTGTTTCTAGCTTCAGGTTCCTGGGAGTCAACATCTCCGATGACCTCTCTTGGACCCACAATACCTCTACTCTGATCAAGAAGGCTCATCAGCGTCTCTTCTTCCTGAGGAGACTGAAGAAGGTCCATCTGTCTCCTCAGATCCTGGTGAACGTCTACCGCTGCACCATCGAGAGCATCCTTACCAACTGCATCACAGTATGGTATGGCAACTGCTCTGTCTCCGACCGGAAGGCACTGCAGAGGGTGGTGAAAATTGCCCAACGCATCACCGGTTCCACGCTCCCCTCCATTGAGTCTGTCCAAAGCAAGCGCTGTCTGCGGAGGGCGCTCAGCATCGCCAAGGACTGCTCTCACCCCAACCATGGACTGTTTACCCTCCTACCATCCGGGAGGCGCTACAGGTCTCTCCGTTGCCGAACCAGCAGGTCGAGGAACAGCTTCTTTCCGGCGGCTGTCACTCTACTAAACAACGTACCTCGGTGACTGCCAGTCACCCCCCCCCCCCCCCCCCCCCCCCCCCCCCGGACACTTATTATTTATTTTTTTATTCAAATCGTTTGCTATGTCGCTCTTCAAGGGAGATGCTAAATGCATTTCGTTGTCTCTGTACTGTACACTGACAATGACAATTAAAATTGAATCTGAATCTGAATCTGAATCTGATATCGTTGATGCCTCACTTGGCATATTGTGTTACTTTTTGGTCGCCCTCCGATAGGAAAGATGTCACTAAGGTCATCAGGTCATAAGGTCATAACGTCATAAGTGATAGGAGTAGAATTAAGCCATTCGGCCCATCAAGTCTACTCCACCATTCAATCATGGCTGATCTATGTCTCCCTCCTAACCCCATTCTCCTACCTTCTTCCCATAACCTCTGACCCCCGTACTAATCAAACATCTATCTATCTCTGCCTTAAAAATATTCATTGACGTGGCCTCCACAGCCTTCTGTGGCAAACAATTCCACAGATTCACCACTCTCTGACAAATGAAGTCAATTGGAGGTAGACAAAAATGCTGGACAAACTCAGCGGGTGAGGCAGCATTTATGGAGCGAAGGAAATAGGCAATGTTTTGAGTCGAAATCTTCAGACCTCAATGAAGTCAATTGATGTGTTTTAGTTGTGTTACATATTAATGCGTTTGTTTTAAAAAAAATTAGGCTTAATTGAATTCAACAATTATTTTTCAAAACCCTACTTGATGGTATTGTGGAATTCTCTGCCATAGAAGATAGTTGAGGCCAGTTCATTGGCTATATTTAAGAGGGAGTTAGAAGTGGCCCTTGGGGCTAAAGGGATCAGGGGGTATGGAGAGAAGGCTGGGATGGGATACTGAGTTGGATGATCAGCCATGATCATATCGAATGGCGGTGCAGGCTCGAAGGGCTGAATGGCCTACTCCTGCACCTATTTTCTATGTTTTTATGTTTCTATGTATTCTCATATTTGTTCATATTTATTTTCACTAGAATCAATGAGATTGTAAAGCATAATGCAGAGCCCTGTTAATGACATCTTTAGACTGTAAAACCACCAGCAATAGAATTACCATCAAATGTTGCTCTGATACAAATAGAATGGACAATAATTGCCAACCTAGCCTCCTACCTGGGAATATTATAAAATAAATGATGGATTATGAGAATGACTCAGATAAGGCTAAGTTTGGAAAGTGAGAGACCATCTTTCAACTTGAACAACGAATGAACTACTTGAGGAGCTCAGCAGATCATGGGGAACTAGGACATGGCAGACCAATTGAATAACTACTTTGGTTCTGTCTTCGCTAAGGAAGACATAAATAATCTGCCGGAAATAGCAAGGGACCGGGGGTTAAATGAGATGGAGGAACTGAGTGAAATCCAGGTTAGCCGGGAAGTGGTGTTTGGTAAATTGAATGGATTAAAGGCCGGTAAATCCCCAGGGCCAGATAAGTTGCATCCCAGAGTGCTTAAGGAAGTAGCCGCAGAAATATTGGATGCATTAGTGATAATTTTTCAAAACTCTTTAGATTTTGGAGTAGTTCCTGAGGACTGGCAGATGCAGTATAATGTGGATAAATGTGAGGTTATCCACTTTGGTGGCAAAAACAGGAAAGTAGACTATTATCGGAATGGTGGCCGATTAGGAAAAGGGGAGATGCAACAAGACCTGGGCGTCATGGTACGCCAGTCATTGAAAGTAGGAATGCAGGTGCAGCAGGCAGTGAAGAAAGAAAATGGTATGTTAGCTTTCATAGCAAAAGGATTTGAGTATAAGAGCAGGGAAGTTCTACTGCAGTTGTACAGGGTCTTGGTTAGACCACACCTGGAGCATTGCGTACAGTTTTGGTCTCCTAATCTGAGGAAAGACATTTTTGCCATAGAGGGAGTACAGAGAAGGTTCACGAGACTGATTCCTGGGATGGCAGGACTTTCATATGAAGAAAGACTGGATAGACTTGGCTTGTACACGCTAGAATTTAGAAGATTGAGGGGGGATCTTATAGAAACTTACAAAATTCTTAGGGGGTTGGACAGACTAGAAGCAGGAAGATTATTCCCGATGTTGGGGAAGTCCAGAACTAGGGGTCACAGTTTAAGGATAAGAGAGAAGTCTTTTAGGACCGAGATGAGAAAATCATTTTTTACACAGAGAGTGGTGAATCTGTGGAATGCTCTGCCACAGAAGGTAGTTGAGGCCAGTTCATTGGCTATATTTAAGAGGAGTTAGATGTGGCGCTTGGGGCTAAAGGAATCAGGGGGTATGGAGAGAAGGCAGGTACAGGATACTGAGTTGGATGATCAGCCATGATCATATCGAATGGCCGTGCAGGCTCGAAGGGCCGAATGGCCTACTCCTACACCTATTTTCTATGTTTCTATGTTTCTATGTTTCTATGATCCGGCAGTCTGAAGAAAGGTCCAGACCCAAAATGTGGCCTCTCTATTTTCTTCACAGATGATTTAGGTTTTGGTTTACGTTCATTATTATGACGTGTACTGAGGTACAGTGAAAAGCTATGTTTTGCTTGCTATCCACACAGATCAGATATCTATATTACTAAAAGTCTGATCTTGACCACTTCCCCTTGTTCTGTATATTGATTATCTCTGCTGAAGGCCACACCCCTTCTGGAGTGACAATATAACCCGGAAGTGTGGAGGTGCCTCAGTTCTCTGCAAGATAGGGAGCGAGAGGTCGCAATTCTCAGTCTGAGCTGCGAATAACACTGAACCCATGTCTACTAAACTGTGAGTGGTATTACTGACCTGCCAGTGCCATTAATGTGGTTTGAAAATGTAGTTTGCAAAAGTGTGTTTTTGTTTGAAAGAGCTAAAGCTGTGTTGCCTTTGGTTTTGAAAGTGCTAAAGCAAGCTGCCTGGCCTAAGGTTTTGAAAGTGCTAAAGCAAACTGTCTTTCCTAATTAGAGCTGCTTTGCCAAATTAGAGCTGCCTTGCCTAATTAGAGCTGCCTTGCCGTCTATATAATTTAAAGTTTAATCTTGACCACTTCCTGTTTGAGCTTTATATTGATTTTAGAAAAAACTCAAAGTCCCCCCCCATCCGCTCATCAGGTGACGACGATTTTTCCCATTGATGAAAAATAAAAGAGTTATTCGTGTTTAAACAATGTTGAGATTCTCTCTTCTGTAAATCACGCCATGAAGGCCACGCCCCTTCTGGTTGGAGGGGAGGGACTATAAAATCCGGAATTGTGGGCATCTCAGTCTCTGCAAGATGGGGGAGAGAGAGGTCATGACTCGTTGTCTTTAGTGGCCGTGCACCCTGCTTGAAATGGTATGAAGCTGTACTTGAATTTGGTGCCTTTGCACCCTGCTTGAAATGGAATTTCAAGGAATAGCTGTGAGTGAGTGAGCTGCCAGCACAACAGGCTTGAGTGACTGAGCCGCCAGCCCAAGAATCCATTCGGCCCACAATGTCCATACTAGCCCTCTGGAAACCAGTCCCTTCAGCGCATAGCATCAAATCAAATCAAATCAAATATGTTTATTGTTATTGCACAACAACTGTACAACAAAATTTCATTGCATCTCATTCAGTGGTATACATAGAAGACACGGGATAAAAGATTAAAGGAACAAAAACACAAATAACCATTGACTCTCATATACCGACAAGATCAGTAAATGAAATTAATAAATGGATAATAGAAATATTAAAAAATATTGCGCATTATATTGCACCACAAATAGTGTTGTGTTGCCCGCAGTGTTATCTATTTGAGTTTAGTTCTTATATGGCACTGTTAATTAGTCTACAAGTGCGGGCCTTCAGAGACCTGTATCGCCTCCCAGAGGGCAGCAGAGTGAAAAGGTGGTTGTCAGGGTGGGATGAGTCCTGTTTGATGTTTGTGGCCCGGTGTAAACATCGGGCCCTGTAAATGTCATCCAGGGAGGGTAGTTGAGTGTTTGTGATACTCTGTGCTGTTTTAATAAGTCTCTGTTGTGCCTTCCTTTCAGCCACAGTGCAGTTAGCAAACCACACCAGGATGCCATAGGAGAGGATGCTTTCCACGGCGCATCGGTAGAAGGACAGCAGCAGCGGCTGTGAAACGTTTGCTCTCCGCAGACACCTCAGGAAATAAAGCCGCTGCTGTGACTTCTTCACGAGAGTGATGGTGTTCACTGTCCATGTGAGGTCCTGGGAGATGTATGTACCCAGGAACTTAAAGTCAGTGACTCTCTCCACCATGTCTCATTTGATATAGAGAGGAGCAGGTTCCTCTCTCCTCCTCCTGAAGTCAATCACCAGTTCTTTTGTTTTGGTTGGGTTGAGTACCAGGTTATTTTTAGTGCACCAGACAGTCAGTTTTTGGACTTCATCTCTGTAGGCAGACTCATTGTTGTTATTTATCAGCCCCACCACAGTCGTGACATCTGCAAAGTTAATGATCCTATTTGTGCTGTGTGTTGGTGTACAGTCATGGGTGTATATTGTGTATAGGATAGGACTCAGCACACAACCTTGTGGCACTCCTGTGCTGAGCGTCAGGACTGGGGAGTGATTGGACTCCATCCTGACAGTCTGTGGGCGATCCATATTAGCCACACCCATACTAGCGGTCCAGAAAGCACCGCTCCTCCCCCCCGCCCCCTTTGGCCACCACTATTGGAATTGGTTGAGAGGTGGAATATTGCGTTGGGGGACCAGCCCTTCCATGTGATGCTGGGACCCAACAGGTCTCACTTAGTCCAGTACCATATACAAATACAATTGAGTAAAATTCAAGTGCAATAGATAGAGCAAAGAGGAAACTACAGAGTGCAGACCATAGTTCTCAGCATTGTAGTGCATCAGTTCCATGGACAAAGTCCAATGTCCACAATGGGGTAGTGGTAAACTGGTCATTATCCAAGCTTACGGAAGGACCATTCAGATGCCTGATAACAGAGGGAAAGAAGCTGTTAGTGAATTTGATAGTGCATGCTTTCAAAGCTGCCTTACTCACCGATTTACTCCAGCAGTTTGTTTTTTGCTCAAGAATCCATCATCCATTGTCGCTTGCGTGACAACCTGGCATCTGTTGAAACAAGTTGAGGAATGGCGAAATAGACAAATTGTGAGGGAGAGAAAACACGAGCCATGGGACTTTTTCCGCATTATATGAGCTACGTATATAAAAGGCAACTTTTCCTGTTATTATTTTCTTCTCGTGGGGAAATTGCCTTAATGGAACCTTAACATCAAAAGAACTCCACAGCACAGCACAGCACAGATGGAAAACATTGAGAGCACACTAGTGCCATGGTAGCGCAGCGGTAGAGTTGCTGCGTTACGGCGCTTGCAGAGCCGGAGACCCGGGTTTGATACCGACCATGGGTGCTGTCTATACGGAGTTTGTACGTTCTCCCTGTGACAGCGTGGATTTTATCCCACATCGTCAGTTTCCTCACACACTCCAAAAACATACAGTTATGCAGGTTAATTGGCTTGATGTATGTGTAAATTGCCCCTAGTGCGTGTAGGATAGTGTAAGTGTGCGGACATCAATGATCGGTACGGACTCAGTCGGCCGAAGGGCCTGTTTCAGCCCTGTATCTCGAAACTAAACTAAACTAGCCATGAAATTGCCATTCACTCTCATCCTATTTCTCAGCTCTGGATCTGTGGCTTCATCATGTGGCACATCAAATAGTCATTCAGCTATGTTTTAAACCACATGAGGATTACTGCCTTTCAGGCAGAGTATACAACCCTTTATATTTTTTAATCTCTCTGCTGAGGGAAATAGTTTTTATATACTGTGTAGGAAAGAACTGCAGATGCACAAGAGAACGTGTATGAAAATTTCATTAAGTTGCATAAAGATTATAAAGGCTAGGCAGGATGAATAAAAAGAGTCAAGTGTGTGGGAAGGACCAGCAGATACAGGTTTAAATTGAAGGTAGACACAAAATGCTGGAGTAACTCAGCGGGATAGGCAGCATTTCGTGAGAAAAAGGTGGGTAACGGTAAGGGTCTCGACCCGAAACGACACCTATTACTTTTCTCCAGAGATGCTGCCTGACCCATTGGAGTTACTCCAACATTTTGTGTCTATCTTCGGTTTAAACGAGTTTCTCCAGTTCCTTCCTGCACAGACTCCCTATACTGTCTCAGTGTACGACTACTATACACTTGCATGTTTCCGAAATACTTAACTAAGATGTATTGAAATGCTTATATTTAATGATAATTGTACTGAAATGTACACAATAATGAATTTCACTGTACCTCAGTACATGTGATAAATACAATACCATTTAGCACCATGCCATGGCAACTCTACTACTGGCCTTTGCACATCATGTAAACATCCATTTATCTGAAGATGGGGAAAGCTATACGTCAAGGAATGTATTATGAACATCCCAGTAATAATAAAAAAAAGTCCCATCACTTTCACTATCAGCAGAAAATTAAGATCTGGTAGACTAAAATCTGACACATTTCCAAGACAAGATGCTTAACATTTTTGGATCCTAAATAAGTGGCTACAGAGAAAATGAGTGCACTCTTCTTATTGCGTTTGAGGCAGCAGAGGTTATGTGCTGTAGCCAGTTCAATGTGCTGTTGTCGAGGGCCGTGAGGTCTACCCCTCCACCAGATGCAATGCTTCAAAGTTCCAACAATCCTGAGATATTCACTGCTCCAAAGCTTCTCACTCAACCTCGGTAACACGTGACAATAATCTAAACTGAAACTGAACTGAGATTCTGGAGAAGTACTGGGGGATTGGAAAAATGCCAATCTGGCATGCTTGCATTGAGAGGCAGAAAGCAGATAATTGATGCTGGGCTTGCCAAACATTTATTATTGGAAAAATGTTTGAAACCATTACTGAGCAGATAATTAAGCAAGTCATAACCCAATCAACCAGACTCAGCATGGCTTCATGATGGGGAAGTCTTATCTGAAAAACATATTACACTTCTGTGAGTAAGTATCAGCCAGAGTGGATAGGGAAGAAGGTACACAAAAAAGCTGGAGAAACTCGGCGGGTGCAGCAGCATCTATGGAGCGAAGGAAATAGGCAAAGTTTCGGGCTGAAACCCTTGGATAGGGAAGAACCTGTTTGATTTTTTGAAAAGTTTTCCACAAGAAGTCAGGTAAAAGGTAGACACAAAATGCTGGAGTAAGTCAGCGGGACAGGCAGCATCTCTGGATACAAGGAATGGGTGATGTTTAGGGTCAAGGCCCTTCTCCAGATAGAACGTTATTTCACTAGATAGGAGCTCATGATGGGAGTAATATTAGCATGAACAGAGGACTGGGACTGGCAAACTCGCAGAAGTTTTGTAGATTTGTGAATTTGCAGGGGATTCAACGATAGCAAATTTGCAAGGTGAATACAAACAATTCAATGAGAGGTAGAGGTAGAATAGGATAGAATAGATATAGACAGAACAGGAAAGAAAGTTGGCCAATGTACTATTATGTGGGAAAATCTGAAGTTGTTCACTTAGAAGGGAGATTGATAAAACAGGATATTATTCAGACAGTGAAAAGGTTGCCAAATGATGCAGTCATGATGCAACTCAATGAGGCTTTGGTTAGGCTGCATTTGGATCATCGTGTGTAGGTTTGGTTGCCCCATTAGAGGCAGCACGTGGAGGCTATGGAGAGGATGCTGCTTGAATTAATATGTGTTAGCTATAAGGACAGGTTGTACAAACTTGGATTGTTTTCTCTAGAATGTAGGAGGTTGTGGAGAGACCTAATAGAAGTATATAAAACGATGAGAATTATAGATAAGGTAAACAGAATTTTTTTCCCAGGGAGGCATAGCTTTAAATTGAGATATTTAATAGGAACATGGGCATGTAGGTAATGGAGAGAATGCGTATGAATGTACTGCAGCTGCTGGTTTAAACCAACGATAGACATGAACATGAACTGGAGTAACTTAGTCTGATGAAGGGTTTCGACCCAAAACATCACCCATTCCTTCTCTCCTGAGATGCTGCCTGTCCCACTGAGTTACTCCATCTTTTTGTGTCAATCTTCAGGGCATACAGCCTCTCCGGAGAGAAGGAACGGTGCCGTTTCGGGTCGAGACCCTTCTTCAGACTGAAGAAGCGTCTTGACCCGAAACGTCGCCCATTCCTTCTCTCCATAGATTCTGGTGAGTTCTTCAGTCTGAAGAAGGGTCTTGATACAAAACATCACCCATTCCTTCTCCCCAGAGATGCTGCCTATCCATGGAATTATACCAGCTTTTTGTGTCTATCTTAGGTAATGGCGGGAAATGGATCATGTGCTGACAGATTGGTTTATCTTAGCATCATACTTGGCACAGATATTATGGGCCTACATCTGCACTGTGGTGTTCCTTGTTCCACTGCCAATAGCTGCAGCCATCTTTGATGGAAGGTTGAATGAATGAATGAATGAAAACGTTATTGTCATTCAGATATACACCTAGACACAGTGCACCTTGAACGAAATTTTGTTGCATTTGACTCTCCAAAATCAGGTAATAGTAAAAAGTGCTAGGTGCGTCCATAAGGTCAGCCACGATCATGTTCAATGGTAGGGGTTGGCTTGAAGGGTCAAGTGGCCTATTCCTATTCCTATTTTCTTATGTTATTGTGAACGTAAGCAATTTGCTTTTCATAAAATCAGTCCCAATTTAGATCCAGTTTACACTTTGGCTGAAGTAACGAGCTTTGTATTCGTGGACTAACTCCCTTTGAGATCTAAAGCGGTTAAAGACAAATTCAAATAAATATTTAGATTAGCTTTGGGATGCAGCGAGTGTTATAACTATAACTAGTTAGCTTTAAATTTTATTTGTCTGTAATTATGTGGGTGGGATTTATATGTAGTCTGAGGCGTGTTTGCGGCTGGGATTCAGACGCAGACTCCCTAGGAGTTTTAGCTCAGTTCGAAGAAGATCAGGGAAGAGACATAGTTTTTGACCATGCACGAGTATGAACACGACTATGTTTGAAATCTACTTATACAAGAGGAAGCCTTTATAATTATCTTACTGCTTGTACTACTACAATAAATAAACTATTAATCAGGAGACTGGTTTTGGAAGATTTATCATTCAACGGCATTGAATGTCTCGTGGAGAGCTCATGGATGCGTTTTAATTACCTTCTGACCCTCGGTCATCGATTACAGTGACTATTGAGGACTAAGCCTTGTGACGATATAAAATCTGTCTCTACAGTATGGAAACAGGCTCTTCTGCCCACCAAGTCCACGCTGACCATTGATCACCCGTTACACACTAGAGGCAATTTACAGAAGCCAATTGACCTATAAACCTACGTGTATTTGGGGTGTGGGAGGAAATCGGAGCACCCAGAGAAAAGACACATGGTCAAACTCCACACAAGTAACACCCATAGTCAAGATTGAACCCGAGTTTCTGGCGCTGTGAGCATATGACAAAACAAGTCAGGCAGAAATTCAAGCTGAACCAATAATCATCTAAATGTGCTTTGTCATTCCAAGCACCAAAATAAACAATTACTGATTGAAATTGGCATGACAAACCACAGCAACATATGATGTGATTATGTTGATGATGTCCTGAATGATACTGGTCCCGAGGGATGTAAATTGTGCTGAGTTTTACTGCATACCACAGATGGACTCCTTCATAGTCTGATTAAAAACTAAAACTTGGATGACATGCAAATGGCAACGCACATAACTGTTTAGGAAATATAAGAGAGCACCACTTCATACTTCTTATTCATTTTGTTTCTCTCTCCAATTCCATATTATATTGCTCAATTTTCTTTAATATTTCATTGAGATAATCTGTAATTATTCTCCTTGATGTTCCAATGTGTCTGTCTGGTATTCTAATGAGCCTTCTGATCAGTTTAGGTGGACAAATTACAATAGATTACAGACTATGAGTTTCAGCAAGGTTAAATCCTCGTCAAAAACAGGCTAAATTAGCCACAGGTTCCTGACTGTCCTCCATTGCTCCATTTTTTCTTGAACCAGTGACTCCGTTTCTCCTCTCCTCTCCTCTGCTCATCTGCAGTGAAGGACCTCAACTATTCCTCTGCTGTCTCTGCTATCCATGCTGACCTCCCTCACTTTACCCTCCGTAATCCCAAGATAAACCCAACCGTGCCTGCCCAAACACAATCCTTCTTTTCCTAATTGGCTGCTGTCTATGAGTTTTCACTGAATCATGTTAAAAAACAGCCAGGTCTTTCCAACACCAAAATATAGTCATGGACTCATAGTCATAGAGTGATACAGTGTGGAAACAGGCCCTTCAGCCCAACTTGCCCACACCGCCCAACATGTCCCACTGGCAATACGTCCCACCTGCCTGTGCCTGGCCAATATCCCTCCAAACCTGTCCTATCTATGGACCTGTCTAACTGTCTCTTAAACGTCGGGATAGTCCCAGCCTGAACTACCTCCTCTGGCAGCTTGTTCCGTACACTCACCACCCTTTGTGTGAAAAAGTTACCCTTCAGATTCCTATTAAATCTGTTCCCCTTCACCTTGAACCTATGTCCTCTGGTCCTCGATTCTCCTGCTCTGGGCAACAGATTCTATGCATCTACCTAATCTATTTCTCAATCTTTCAACTCTATGACCTTGTTTTAAATTCCATTTGTTACTTACTTGCCTGTCCCTTATCCCATCTGTATGCCTCTCAGCATCCTTCTCATAGCCTACACTACCTGCCAGCTTTATAGCACATTTGGGCCCTCATCCAAATCATTGGTATAGATTGTGGACATCCAGGACCACAGCACTGATCCCTCTCACATTCCACTAGTCCCAGGCCTCCCAACCTGAAAATACATTTATCCCTACTGTTTTCTACGTTATTCAATCCCCAGTTTGTGCCACTATATTTCTCTCAAATTGTATGCTTTATTTTCATGTTGTCATCTCTTGCACAGGACCTTTTCAAAGGCCTTCTGAAAGTTCAAATACCCTACATTAACTAGTTTCTTGCATCAGTTGTATTCGTTCCATCTTCAGGAAATACCATCATGAATTGTTTCCTAACTCCATGTTGACTCTTTCGAACCTTACTAATATTTTCAAGTCTCGACTAGAAATCCATGTTCATGTTCTCCAGAGAAGCTGACTGAACCGCTGAGTTACTCCAGCGATTTGCATCTTGTTGTGTAAACCAGCATCTGCAGTTCCTTGTTTCTACTTTCAATATTTTCCAAGCTTCCTGTCACCACTTGCTTACAAGTTTACTCTCCACAGATGTTGGGCCAACTAGTCCATGGTTTCCTGGTTTCTCTCTTCCTTCCCCTTAAATTAAAGGTAAAACTCCAGTTCGTGATTAAAAAATTTTTTTTTGTTTTTTTTTTTTGTTTATTTTATTAGAAGTTAATACAGCACAAAACAGTACAGTGGAACCTAATTTTAGGTGCCAACTATGTCATACCGTAATCCATTCTATGTACAACCTCTAGTTTTATGTTGTAAGAAGGAAGTAAGCAGGACAAGAAAGAGAAAACAATAGAAAGGGGAAAAAGTGGAAAAATAGATGGTAGAGAGTAGAAAAACGTGAAGTGTGTATATAAAAAATAAAAAAAGGAAGAGAGAAAGTGGAAAGTAGAAATAGAAGAGAAGGCCCCTTAAAAGAGAATTTTTCAAATCTGTATTCGGAGATGTAGATCTATCCGTGTCATGAACTGAAATCAGCAATCTTTACGGTACCCGCTGCATCACATGATTCCAAAAAGTCGATGAAAGGAGACCAACTCCTTAAGAATTGGTCATATTTATCTATTAGTCGGAGTCTCATTTCTTCAAAGCGTGCTATGTCCATCATATTCCTAATCCACATTTTAACAGTTGGTGTGGTTGTATTTTTCCAAAATTTAAGTCTCAATTTCTTTCCAATTATTAACCCATAATTAAAAAAAACATTTTGATCTTTATTTAAATTGGTATCTTCTCCTATTATTCCAAATATAATACATTCCGTTTTGGGTTCTATTCTTGACTTGAAAAGCTTTGTAAATATATCAAATATATCACTCCAAAATTTATTCAACTTTGTACATCCTACAAATGAATGTGTTATATTAGCGTTTTGAAACAGACATTTATCGCATCTGGGAGAGACGTTTGGATAAAATTTATTCAACCTCGTTTTTGAATAATATAGTCTATGTAATAATTTGAATTGAATTAAATTATGTCTTGCATTAATAGAACAGTTATGTGTATTCATCAAATACTTTTCCCATCTATCCTTCGAGATCTTTATCATTAGCTCATGTTCCCAATCTTCCCTTAATGCTTCTGTTGAGGGTGATTGTCTATTTAATATATTATTATAAAAGTATGATATTAATTTTTGTGAATCAGCCTTAATATTCATTGCTTCTTCTAAAGGATCTAAAAATATAGTTTGAAATCTATGTGTATATTTCTTCATAAAGTCACATACCTGTATATATTTAAAATATTGATTATCCTTCAATTTAAATTTTAATTTTAATTGTTGAAATGATAACAGTTTGCCCACTTCATACATATCCCCTACTTTCCTAATCCCCAGTCTATCCCATTGTTGATATGTGTTGTCGATGAGAGAAGGTTTGAATGCGGGGTTGTTCAATAGTGGGGTTAGTACTGATAAATTATTTAATTTCAAGGATACTTTTATTTGTTTCCAAATTCTTATTATATTGTGAATAATTGGGTTCTTCTTATATATTATACTATTCAATTTTATCGGTGAGAGCAGGATCGTTCCTATATCGTGCGGATAGCACTCCTCTTTCTCCATTCTTATCCACTGTAACTGCTGAGTCGAAATATCCAGCCAGTACATTATGTTCTTAATATGCACTGCCCAGTATTAATATATAAAGTTAGGTAATGATAAACCCCCAACTTCTTTAGATTTGCACAAATGCTTTCGTTGAATTCTATGTGTTCTGTAGTCCCATATAAAATTAGTGATGGTGGAATCTAATTTTTTGAAAAAATATTTTGGAATATATATTGGGATCGCTTGAAACAAATATATTAATTGTGGTAAGAAAGTCATTTTTATAGCGTTAATTCTACCTATCAATGAGAGCGGAAGCGTTTTCCAAAATTTAATCGTATCATTCAGTTTATTTAATAGTGGTATAAAATTGGCACTAAATAATGATTTGTGTCTTCTCGTAATTTGAATACCCAGGTACTTGAATTTTTCTGTTGCAATTTTGAAGGGGAATTTTAGTAAGAGTCTCGAATCCTGTGGTTTTAAAGACATAATTTCGCTTTTATTCCAATTTATTCTATATCCTGAAAAAGAACCGAATTCCTCAATTAGTGTTAATAAGGTGGGTATACTCGTTTGTGTATTAGTAATATATAAAAGGATATCATCAGCATATAATGAAATTTTATTCTTTGAGTCCTTGCTGTTATATCCGTGAATATTCGGGTGATTTCTAATCTTTTCGGCCAGCGGTTCTATCATAAGGGCAAATAGCAATGGTGATAAGGCACACCCTTGCCTATTACCCCTTGATAAGTAAAATTTTGGAGATAGCGTATTGTTAGTTAATATTCTTGCCGTAGGTCTATCATAAAGTAGTTTAATGCATCTAATAAAATTCTCTCCCGTATTAAATTTTTGGAGTACCTTGTATAAATACTGCCATTCTACTTGATCAAATGCCTTCTCTGCATCCAACGTGACCACTGAGATATCTTCATTGTCCTCATTATGAGAGTACATTATATTAAAAAGCCTTCTCAAATTATTAAATGATTGTCTTTTGGGTATAAATCCCGTTTGATCCGTATTTATTAAATTGTTAATATAATTATTTAGCCTTCTAGCTAGAATCTTTGCTAAAATTTTCTGATCCGTATTTAGAAGTGATATAGCTCTATAAGAACCCGGTTCATCTAAATCTTTTTTTTTTTTGGTATAAGCGTTATTGTTGCTTCTGCTAGGGTTTCTGGTAGTTTATTTTCAGTATAAGCCTGCATGTATAAATTGAATAATCTTGGTACAATTGACTCCTGAAATCTTTTATAAAATTCATTACTAAAGCCATCTGGTCCTGGGGTCTTCCCATTTTTCAGTGAGTTTATTATTTATTTTATTTCTTCACTAGTAATCTGTGCTCCTAATTGCTCTTGTTCTAAACTATCCAATTTTGGGAGCTTGCAATTATCTAAAAAATTTGTAATTTTACTTACATCTGTCTTTATTTTGGATGTGTATAAATTATGATAACATTGGGCAAACCTCTTATTAATATCCTTAGGCAATGTTAGAAACTCACCATTGTCCGATTTAATTTTTGTAATAGTTTTTTCCTTTTCTCGTTGCTTCAGTTGCCTCGCAAGTAGTTTATGTGGCTTATCCCCAAATTCGAAGTGTGCTTGTTTTGTAATTTGGAATAATCTTATTACTCTAGCCGATAGTATTCTATTGACTTTATATTTCAATAAAGTTATCTTATTATGTTTATTTATGGTTGGGTCATTGCATTGTCCAGTTCTAGTAATTTTATTTTCTGTTCTATCCGCTGAAGTTCTCTTTTATTTTCCTTATTTTGAAAACTTTGGTCAGAGATTATGACACCGCGAATATATGCCTTGAAGGTTTCCCATAATAGTGGTGCAGAAATACCCGGTGTGTCATTTATTTCGCAGAGCATAATTTTCAAAATATAATAATGGGGGGAGATTTCAACTGTGTTATAGATCCATAATTAGATAAATCAATAAAGCTAGGGAAGCGTCTTGTTAAAACTAAGACCTGTGAATTTTTAAATACTTATATAAAAAATAATAACATAGCTGATGTTTGGAGAATAGCAAATCCAAGTGGTAGGGAATACTCATTTTATTCATCAGTTCACAAAACTTATTCGCGAATTGACTATTTCTTACTGGACACAAAATTGATCCCGTATACGAATAAACCATCATATCATAATAGTATTATTTCTGATCACTCACCATTGACTTTTATACTTAAAATTGAGGGAATGCCGAGTATAAAGCCTTTTTGGAGGTTCAATGCACACATATTAAATAACCCGCAGGGTTATGAGTATATAAAAGAACAAACAAAACTTTTTTTCGAAATAAGTGATTAAAAATTTATAATGGAAATTTTACACAGAAAATATTACCAGCAAATATTTCATCCACCAAAACAAAGCCTTCCACGAAAATAGCAAAAACATTTTCCTACCGTGGACACACCAAGTTATTCTTTTCACAGTTCATAAACGTTGCTGTCTTCCTTTGCAAATGTGTCAGCTTCATCATCATTGTGATGGATTGCACAAGGTGATTATAAAATATTTAGGAAATATCAGGAAATCTTTCTCTGAACATAAATAGCTTTCATCAAAATGTTATTCAAATATATAATTTTTTATTTAGCAGTTGCAGAAATTAATTCAGAAAAATATTTAGGCCGAGAAAGATTAATGCACTTGCAGGTGAAGGAACCAGTCTGTTGCTGAAGGTGCTCCTCAGTTTGGCCAGTGTGTCATGGAGGGGGTGAGCTGTATTGTCCAGTATGCTCTGCAGTTTAAGGAGCATCCTCCCCTCCAAGACCCAGTGTACCCTCAGACCTTGTGGGAAGCTAGGAAGGAAATTGGGGAGATATAGAAGGTTGCATCACATGATACGATACAATAGAACTTTATTTATCCCAGGAAGGAAAAGGGGAGTCAGTCTACCCCACAACAGAAGGGGCAGGAGTTGTACTGTACCCATAGGGAAAAAGGGTCTCCTGTGACATTCTGTACTGCATTTTGGTGGAACCAGTCTGTTGCTGAAGGTGCTCCTCAGTTTGGCCAGTGTGTCATGGAGGGGGTGAGCTGTATTGTCCAGGATGCTCTGCAGTTTGAGGAGCATCCTCCCCTCCAAGACCACCTCCAGTGCATCTAACTCCACTCCCAGGATGGAGCCAGCCCTCTTGATGAGCTTGTTAACGAAGTTTGTTTGAGAATTTCAAATTAAGTTCCAGAAGACTGGAGAGTCTCTGATGTTGAACCGTTATTTAAGAAAGGTAGCAGGGACAAGACTGAGAACTCCAGGCCAATGAGCCTGATCCCAGGGATAGTCAGCATGGCTTTGTGCAGTCAAACCCATGTCTTGCAAATCTGAAAGAGTTTTGTGAAGAGGTCAGCAGGAGATTTGACGTGGGGAAGAGCAGTGGGTATTGTCTATATGGACTTTAGCAAGACCTTTGACAAAGTCCCCCATGGTAGGTTAGTATGGAACGTTATATCACACAGAATCCATGGAGAGCTAGCAAATTGGATTCAAAACTGGTTTGGAGGAAGGAGAAAAAGGATAATTATGAAAGTTAATTTTTCTGATCAGAGGCAGAGTATGCGACAGGGTTTGCTGCTGGAAACTCTGCTGGTTGTTATCTATATTAACAATTTGACTGATCATTCACACATTTTCTAGATGGCACCCAAATTATTGATATAGTGAACTACGAGGAAGGATTTTTAAGTTTACAACAGTATCTAGATCAGTTGGGAAGTTGGCCTAAGCAAGGGCAAGTGGAATTTAACTCTGAAACATTTGATGTGTTGAAATTTGTTATGTCAGACAAGGGTAGGACTTGTGTAGCAAGTTGGAGAGTGTTGCAGAGTCTGGGTGTACAGGTGCATGATTCCCTGAAAGCAGCAAATCAGGTCGAAAGTGTGTTGATGAATTGGGTTTTTGGCACGCTTACCTTTATTGGCAAAGTATTGAGTACAAATGTTGGGATGTCATGATGCAACTGTACAGGTCATCGATGAGACCACTCTTGGAGGTGTAGTGTGCATTTCTAGTCACCCAGCTATTAGAAGGATGACATTATTTTGGAAAGGATGCAGAGGAGATTCACCAGGATGTTACCTGAGTTTGTGGACTTAAGTTATAAGGTAAGGTTAAGCAAGTTGGGACTTTTTTTTCTTTGGAGCCTAGGAGGCTAAGGAGTGACCTTATTGATGTTTACATGAGCATGATGCACGTGAATAAAGTGCTCATGGCCTTTTTCCATGATGGAAGATTCTATAACTAGAGGGCATAGGGTTAAGGTGAGAGTGGAGAGACTTAAGAGTGCTCAAGTGCAACTTTGTCCACTCAAGGGGTGGTGTGTATCTGGAATGAGCTGCCAGAGGAAAGTATAGAAATTGATGCAATTATGACTTTTACAAGATATTTGGACAAATATATGGATAGGCAGTCTCTAGTGTGCTAAAAGCCAATTTCATGCTGATGGGACTAACTTAGCATGCCAACTTAATCCGAATGGATAAGATGGGCTGAAGGACACAGTTTCTGTGCTGTACAGTCTATAATCTTATAACTGAGCCTTGGGATATTTTAGAATAATTTCCAATGAGTTACCTAATAGACCTAGTGAAACAGCCACTTGCTATCATTTATTTTAATATAAACCAATTTTCATGTTGGTAATGGACAACCAGGGCAGGCCTGGCAGAAAGTATAAATCCTTTGGTACACAAAAATGCTGGAGAAACTCAGCGGGTGCAGCAGCATCTACGGAGTGAAGGAAATAGGTGACGTTTAGGGCCAAAACCCTTCTTCAGACGTCTGAAGAAGGGTTTTGGCCTGAAACGTCACCTATTTCCTTCGCTCCATAGATGCTGCTGCACCCGCTGAGTTTCTCCAGCATTTTTGTGTACCTTCGATCTTCCAGCATCTGCAGTTCCTTCTTGAACAGTATAAATCCTTTGATGGCCATCCGACATAATTTAAGTACAATGCTGTTAATCTCTGTACCTTCTCTGTGTTATTGCATCCTACCAACAAGTTTGTGGTCAGGACTGTACTTGATACTCAGGCTGTGGCCTCACCAATATTTTATACATCCACCATGACCTCTCTGCTCTTGTATTCCCCATTTCGATATGGAATGCATGGTGTTCTCCTGACCCATTGTTGATTGAAGACTATGTTTACTGATAAAGTATTGTAGTCCCTGTTCTGGTTGGGAAGATTCAATTTCTTTTCATCGTATCTTTTATCTCACAGAGGTTATTGCACAAACCTCTTGTGTCATTCAGACCATCACTTTACAATAATGTCTTGCCTTATTTCCGACTACCTGGTCCTGTTTGATGCTCTGACAGCTGACATGGCACAGGTACTTAATAACTTCATCCAACATTTTTTAACCCCTTCTATTGTAGCAGCATATTAATCCCCTTTTTGAGTATTCCTCTAGTTTAAGAGGTCTAGGGGCTTGTTCATAGGTCCCTGATTGACTGATGGGGGTAGTTAAATAGGCATCACCGAAACGTGCCTTTATTGTATGAGGCATAGTGAAAGCAGGTTTTTGCGATAATTATTTGTAACACTAGTTTTAAACAAAAATACCTTTCAATTTCTATGTTCAGTTCACTTCTCCACAGTTCAGGAAGGAAAGAAAATACGAGAATATTGTCAGATTTTGATCCAACATAGTATTATTGGCTCAACGTAAATTATAATGCTGGATATTCGCTGCAGATCAAGCAACATCTTGGACCTTTCATGAAAGATTGTTAAAATGTTTGTATTTTGGAAGGATTATCTGAGCAGGAATTGTTTTCTTTAATACTGAGTCGGACGAGGGGAGGATATAATCAAGGTAGGTTAAGTTATGAGAAGCCTAAGCAGGTGAGTTGAAAGTCAGGTGGCAATATGATTAGGAGCAATAGAAGATCGATTAAAGGCAATCGATTGAAAGATTGGAGAGGACTTGGAGAAAACACTTTTTTCACCGAAGGAATCGGAGACGTGGTGGCACAATTAATAGAGATATTGTTTATATTGTTTAGTTTTAGTTTAGTTTAGTTTAGATTACAAATGTACCGAGGTATAGTGAAAAAATGTAGTTGTGTGCTATCCAGTCAGCAGAAAGACTATACATGATTACAATAAATCCGTCCACAGATACATGATAAAGAGAATAACATTTTTTTGTGCAAGATGAAGTCCAGTAAAGTCCTATTAAAGATAGTTTGTGGTTCTCCAATGTCTCATGGCCCCAGCGACTTGAGTTCAATCCTGAACTCCAATGCTGTCTGGGTGGAGTTTGCACGTTCTCCAAAAATAATTTGCACGGGTTGTTGTTAATTGTCCACTGTAAATTGCAGCGGATGTAGGTGGGTGTTAGAATTGGGGAGAAGTTGTTGGGAATGCAGGAACAATAAAACTGGTTAAGGTAGGATTATTGTAAAAATGCTTGATGGACATTAGGTGAAAGGGCCTATTTCTATAAAGTACATCTCCATGACTTTGTGAATAATGTGCACCTGGAATTCACTCAACAAATGCATGGTGGAATCAGAAACCTATATCATTTAACAGTGATCTGTGCAACCTGCAAGGCAATAGACTGGCAGGTGCATGTTTTGGAAGCCCTTCAACTAACATGATATAATGGGTCAAATGTCTCCATAGTTATGACTATTTGCAGATGCTGCAATCTTTAATAAAATACACAGTACTGGAGGATTCAGAGCATAAAGCAACATCTCTGGAGTAAATGGATAGGCGACAATTTGGATTTGTCCTGGTCCGTAACATTGGCTTTCCATTCTGGTAAACATTTTCTGCCCGTTTCCAAAGCCTCCACATTCTTCCAGTATTGGGACGGCCAGAATTGCGTGGAATGGTCCAAACATGGTCTAACCAAAGTCCTATGGAGCTGCATCATGATTGCCTGACTCTTATACTCAATGCCCTGACTTATGAGGGTCTAGTATCACATGCGGATCGGAGAAGGCTGAAAAGATTTCCTTTCATACAAGTCATTAGTGAAGCAACAAAATAATGGGCGGCAGTGCACGGCACGGTGGTGCAGTGGTAGAGCTACTGCCTTGCTGCACCAGAGACCTAGGTCTGATCCTGACCACGGATGCTATCTGTATGAAGTTTGTACGTTCTCCCCGTGACCTGCGTGGGTTTTCCCCGAGATCTTCGGTTTCCTCCCACACTCCAAAGACATACAGGTTTGTAGCTTAATTTGTCTTGGTATAAATGTAAAATTGTCCCCAGTGTGTGTAGGATTGCATTAGTGTGCGGGGATCACTGGTCGGTGCGGACAAGGTGGGCTAAAGGGCCTGTTTCTGCGCTGTATCTCTAAACTAAACTAAACAATTGAATGATTGTCGTTCCTGAGACTGAGATTTTGGACCAACATAATTTTATTATAATGCTGGAAATTCGCAGCAGATTAGGCAACTACTTGGACTTTTCATGAAAGTTCATCAATTTGAAACGTTAACTTCTCGCTGTTGAAAATGCTTGACTCTACTGACTATTTCTAGGATGTACTGCTTTATTGCAGATTGTCAGCATCTGCAGTATGTTTGCCTTTTAACTGCTTATGCTGTTTACTGTGATTCAAAGTCTTGCATCTGTATTAGCCGTCCAGCTACAGCAACGTAACCACTACACCACCGTGTCTCACTTACTGCAAGTTAACCACATAATTATCCAATAATCATTCTGTTTCTCCACACAGTTTGTGCCATTTGAAATCCACTGTCCATCAATGCTCCTGTATCCAGGGATTTCTATTTCGCAAATCTTCAGTTTGAGCTGGTATCGGATTTATTTTCTTATCTCGTCCAAGTCCTTATCCACGTGTCATTCAGACATATGTGGATTAAAAACTGAGAAGAAAAATTGTCAGGGACTATTTCACATCTATCTCTCCCCCTTTCAGTACTCAGTTGTACAAAAATACATAACGCCAGCAAGGAGCAAATGATTAGGGTTCCAGCGAATCAGTGTTAAATGTAAAAGGTGAGATTATTTGGTAGTTATTAAACTATTCCAAAGCCACTGAATCAAAATTAAAGCAGAGTGTCAGATGCAGAAACCAATAAAGCTATGCAGAAAATCCCCCTTTTAATGTAGTGACTTAAGTGACTTACATTTTTATGGTTCTTTAAAACAGTTCATTTTACACAATCAAATGGAAAAAAGAAAGCCTGTATTGTTTTTGTGCTTGCAAAAGTGAAAGATCTTATGGTCATAAGATCATAAGTAATATGAACAGAATTAAGCCATTTGGCCCATCAAGCCTACTCCGCCATTCAATCATGATTAATCTATCACTCTCTCCTAACCCCATTCTCCTACCTTCTCCCCATAACCTCAAACACCCATCCGATCCCGATCCTTAACTGCATAACATAGCAAGGGGATTTTTATTTAAATTTGTACTTAAAGATGGATATAAATTGTAGTGAAATACATGTGGGAAAATCTTAGCATATACAAATTATGCTGACATTGACCACAAGTACATAACTGCAAATTGTCCAAGTCTATTTGATCTTTATCATCCTGCCAGCAACTTTCCAGCCAAACATCCACCAGATCAGCAAACAGATTCAAATTGAGATTTAAATTAGTGTCTTGTCATGGGTTTGAGTTTAGTTTATTGTCACGTGTACTGAGGAACAGTGAAAAGCTTTTGTCGCATCCTAACCAGACAGTGGAAAGACCATACATGATTCCAATTGAGGCACCCGCAGTGTACAGATACATGATAAGGGAATAGCGCTCAGTGCAGGATAAAGTCCAGTACAGTCTGATCAAAGATAGTCTGAGGGTCACCAATGAAGTAGATAATAGTTTGTGATAGCTCTCTAGTTTTTGGTAGGTTGGTTCAGTAGGCTAATAACAGCTGGGCAGAAACTGTCCCTGAATCTGGAGGAGTGTGTTTTCATACTTCTATACCTTTTGCCTGATAGGAGAGAGGCGAAGAGGGAATGGCCAGGGTGCCACCAGGGTGTGATGAAATGCCTTGTTCGCATGAAGCTTAGAGAGGAACCAGATAAAGCAATAAATGCAACAACGAATCCAAAACCACTTTCACTGCCTGAACTGGACAGTCAGTCTAAGTTTTGGTGCTCAAACATGTGTAGTGGGAGTTACATACACAATCGCTGGTCTGCAGGGCTGCCAATACAAGCTTTGTTTGGTGTACTATATTGTCACTCACTTCAGACCAGAACATTTAGAGCCATAGAGTCATTGAGTGATACACTGTGGAAACAGGCCCTTCGGCCCAACTTGCCCACACCAGCCAACATGTCCCAGCTACACTGGTCCCACCTACCTGTGCTTGGTCCATATCCCTCCAAACTTGTTCTATCCATGTACCTGTCTAACTGTTTCTTAACAGTTGCGATAGTCCCAGCCTCAACTATTTCCTCTGGCAGCTTGTTCCAGACACCCACCACCCCTTGTGTGAAAATGTTACCCCTCAGATTCCTATTAAATCTTTTCCCCTTCACCTTGAACCTACGTCCTCTGGTCCTCAATTCCCCTTTGGACAAGAGATTCTGTGCATCTACTATGTATGCAATATTTGTCTGGAAATTCACTTTCCCATTGCTCCCCCTTCTCCCTCTCCTCGTCCTCCGATCTCTCCACTGTGGGAGGATTTTTTTTTTCAGTAACCTGTCTCACATGTAGTGAAAAGTTCAAGAATCATTTTTCAGTTTAGCTTAGAGATGCAGCATGGAAACCGACCCTTCGACCCATCATGGCTACCATCAGGTCACCCTTTCACACTAGTTCTATGTTAACTCACTTTCCCAAAACACATCAATTGGCAAATATTCATTTTTGGATTATGTGGCAGTTCATCTGAATATCATACTTCTCTAGTTTAGTTTAGCATGGAAACAGGCCCTTCATCCCATCGAGTCCGTGCCAAACAGTGATCACTGATACACTAGTTTCAATCCTATATACCGGGGACAATTTTACAGAAGCCAATTCAAACCTGCACATCTGTGGCATGTGGGAGGAAACCGGAGCACCCAGAGTAAACGCACGCGGTCACATGGAGAACGTGAAAACTCCGTGCAGAGAGCGCCTGCAGTCAGGATCGAACCTGGGTGTCTGGTGCTGTAAGGCAGCAACTCTTCTGCTGCGTCACTGTGCCTTAATTTAAACGGTTAAAAATAAATTCAATTGACCCAGTGTGAGGCAGCTGCAGCACTGTGTTCTCCATGAAGCTAGACTATTCCCCAACTAAATTTTCCCAAACTCAGCACACATAAAGAATCAGCACCTCGGGTCAGGATGGAACCTGGGTCGCTGGAGCTGAGAGGCAGCAGCTCCACCTGCTGCACCACTGGTTTGTTCCATGGACACCAGTCAAAGATTCTTTGATCAACTCTGCCAAATGAGTGAGTGAGCAAATAAGTTGCTGCCAGCCCTCCACCTCCTCGATGGCACTTAGCAGCTGAACATTTAAAAAAAGAAATTCCACTGCATTCACCACTTTCATTTTGTATTTAATATTGCAATTCTCCAGGCACGAATGCGGAAATGGCTATATCTGGTGAAAATTCGACTGTTTCGAAAAGAACATGTAAGTTTCTGGTGTGAACATTTTACGGTAACTGGAATAAATTAGGGTCAAAATGTCTGTTGCACTCACTGCTTTGATATTAAATGATTTAGACAAAATTCCAGTTAGCACGCTCCATAGTTTTCAGCTCATCCAAAGCTGTACTCTTTAATTCACCCCACTCCCATCTGACCCACTTTAGTTCCCAGTCCAAAAGCACCTCAACCTGAAAAATCTCAATCCCTTTGACAAATTTCACACTGGCTTGATCCTTACATCTCTCTGATTTATTCTATCCCATCAACTCCTGGGATCGTTACACTCATCCATTTCTGGTCTCGTTACACGCTGATGCCCATTGATTTATCATGAGCCATTTTTACTTCAGTTACCCAGGGCCTTAAACTTGGTCATTCTCTCGCTACACTCACCTACCAGCTTCTTTGCTCTCCTCCTTTGATAGGCTTATCTCTGTGTGAAAATATTTTGTCAATCTGTCTCAGTCAATTCTCAGATCAAATCCTGTTTGAACATGGTCTTGTGAAACTCCTTAGGACACCTTAGTTGTGCTTTAATGCAGGTTGTGCAGTTGTCCACTAACACCAGTAAATGAGCTTTGATTCGGACCTCTGACTGTCTGTGTATCACATTTGGGCAGCACAGTGGCGCAGCGGTAGAGTTGCTGTCTCACAGTGTCAGAGACCCAGGTTTGATCCTGACTACAGGTGCTGTTTGTGCAGAGCTTTTAAGTTATTCCAGTGACCTCGTTGGTTTTCTCCAGGTGCTCTGGTTTCCTTCCACTTTCCAAAGACGTGCAGATATGTAGGTTAATTGGCTTCTGCAAATTGTCCTTAGTGTGTAGGATAGTGCTGGTGTACGGGGGATTGTTGACCACTGCAGACATAGTGGGCTGAAAGGCCCATTTATACTGTACTAGATTAAGTGGGACCCGTGGGTCCCATGTACACACGGGACGGCTGGGCCCCCAACACAATATTCCACCAATTCCAATATTGGTGGCCAGTGGGGCGGGGGGCTTTCTGTAGCGCTAGTATTGATGTTTTGGGCTGAAGGGACTGGTTTCCAGAGGGCTAGTATGGACATTTTTGGGCCAAATGAATTCTTGGGGTGGTAGCTCAGTCACTCAAGCCTGATGTGCTGGCAGCTCACTCATTCATGGCTGGTGGGCTGGCAGTTGACTCACAGTTATTCCTTGAAATTCCATTTTAAGCAGGGTGCAAGGCCACCAAATTCGAGTGCAGTTTTATACCACTGCAAACAGGGTGCAAGGCCACCAAATTCAAGTGCAGTTCCATGCCACCATGCAGGGTGCAAGGCTACCAAATTCAAGATGGCGGACTGTAGGAGTGGGGCGCTGTTGTGTATGGTTGTTCTGCCTGCAGTCCGTCCTTTCACACTTTTTTATTTTTATTTTCATTCCTGTTAAAACAAAATGTTTGGTGGAGGTCTTCTTTTATGTGGTGGGTGGGGGGAGGGGAAGGGGGAAACTTTATTTCCTAGTCCCTACCTGGTCGGAGTGGCGGCTACCCTCCGAGCTGCTTCATTCACCCCTTCCTCACGGCCTACCATCGGACTGGAGAGGCATTTCCTGTCGGGACCAGCTGGGGGGTGGCACAGTGCTGGGACACCATCACGGAGCGGGCGATGCCCTACCCGGGTCGCCGTGTGGTAAGCTCCGGAGTGCTGTGACCGCCGACTCCATCCGAGGAGCCGTGGCTGCGGAGCATCCAGCTGCGGGCAGCACTGGATTTAAAACACCGCGGAGCCTGGGATCCGAGATCGCCAGAGTGGAAGCTCCAACCGGCGCGGCCTGAGGACTTTGGGTGCCGCGGTCTCCGGGGAGGAAGCGGCCGCTCCAGACATTTCCAAGCCTCTGAGGAGTGCTCACCCGATGCCGGAGTTCCATCTTCCCGGCAAGAGGGCGTGAAAACATCGGACTGGCTGCAGAAGCCACAAATAGGCCCGGACCTCGGGTGATCACAGAGGAAGAAGACTTAACTTTCTGATGCCTTTCCCCACAGTGGAAAATTTTGATTTTGTTGTGGGG
This sequence comes from Leucoraja erinaceus, assembly GCF_028641065.1. Taxonomy (NCBI): domain Eukaryota; kingdom Metazoa; phylum Chordata; class Chondrichthyes; order Rajiformes; family Rajidae; genus Leucoraja; species Leucoraja erinaceus. The sequence continues at coordinate 121,976,681 of NC_073378.1, read as the reverse complement.
GCACCTTCATGGTGAACTCTATAATGTGTTGTGTTTTATTTTTATTAATTTTTCTGGATGTATGGAAACATAGTTATTTCTTCAATGTACAGGATTGTACATATAACACCATTAACACCATGGTATATAACGCCATGAAAAAATAAAAGCAATGCAAATGGTTGGTGGGGGGTTTGGGTTGAAGCAAAAGCACTGCAAATGGTTGGTGGGGTTTTGGGTTGAAGTAAAAGCACTGCAAATGGTACGTGGTCTGAACTTGACAACTTCCTGTTTGCACTGTATATTGATTTTAGATTAAACGCTACAATTTACGGTTGTGATTTTTTGCTATCTTACTCAGTCCTCCTATGCTCATCAGGTGCAGAGGATTCTTCCCATCAATGAAAAATAAAAGTGTTATTAGTGTTTAAAAAATGTTGAGAATCTCTCTCCAGTAATTCCACGCCATGAAGGCCACACCTTTTCCAGTGGGAGGGGGGAAGGATTATAAAACCTGGAAGTGTGGGTGTGGCTCAGTCTCTGCGTGATGGGGGAGGGAGAGGTCACAACTCTGTCTGAGCTGTGAATCAACAGAACACACTGAATATCTACTGAACTGTTAATGTGGTGTGTGGTTTTATGGTGGTTTCACCCTGCTTGAAATGGTATGAAACTGCATTTGAATGTGGTGGCCTTGCACTGCTTGAAGTGGTATGAAACTGCACTTGAGTTTGGTGGACTTGGATCCTGCTTGAAGTGGTATGAAACTGCACTTGAATGCACCCTGCTTGAAGTGGTTGGAAACTGCACTTGAATTTGGTGGATTTGCACCCTGCTTGAAGTGGTCGGAAACTGTACTTGAATTTGGTGGCCTTGCACCCTGCATGAAATGGTAGGAAAATGGATTTGAATTTGGAGGCCTTGCACCCTGCTTGAAATAGGAATAGCCGTGAGTCAACTGCCAGCCCACCAGCCGCGAGTGAGCTGCCAGCGCATGAGGTTTGAGGGTCTGAGCTACCACCCCAAGAATCCATTTGGCCCACAATGTCCATACTAGCTCTCGGGAGACCAGTCCCTTCAACCCACAACACCCATACCAGCGCTGTGTGTGTTCGTTGGTTTTATCAGACCTTTGGTGTTTATTCTTTTTATGCTTACTTAACTTTCTTGATAACTCCAACAAAACCTGTTACACCTGGTATATGTCGGATTATCGAATGTTATGACCTTGGAGATAACTGACTCAATATCAACTGTCCGTGAATGACAGTATCTGGTATTGTATGCACAGCACACATTGACGGGTATCATTTTGATAAAAAAGGATTTTATATAAGGACATATATAATAACAAAAAACATGCATATATATATATATTCTTAAGCACTTCTTACATGAAAGGAAAATTCAACCAATTCAAATACAATTAAGAACAATGAGACATGTCAGTAAATAGTTCAAATCTTGAAAATATATTTATTGAAAGATTAAAAATGTATTGCCAATTAAAGTGAACAGTCATGCATTATTACACTTTATTTATTTATGTTAGGTTGTAACATTTTTGTAACTGTAGATTTTTTCACAGGTAGGCGGCGCGGCTCTGGCCAGCAGCGGCCTCTGCAGTCTGTCCGCGTTTTTATTATTTTCTGTCTGTGTTTTAATGTAATGTTGTGTAGGGGGGGTGGGGGGTGGGGTGGGAGGGGGGGGGGGGGAAACTTTTTAAATCTCTCCCTGCCTGGAGACCCGACCTTTTTCTCGTCGGGTTCCGTTGTCGTTGAGGCCGCAACGAGGAGCGGCCTCCAACAGGAAGAAGCTGGGGACTCTGGTGCTACTCACCGTTGCCGTCGCGGAGCTGGCCGAGACCGGAGCGGTTGGAGCGGTGGAGGAACGCTGCTGCTGCTGCTGCCGATGCCGCTGCTGAGTCGGGGGCTGCTGCTGCGGGTCTGCGGACAGCGGCGCCGGGAGCCTGCGGATCCCTGGAGAGAGACCGCTTTTCGGGGCTCCTGCAACGGAGAATTCTCCCGCCCGTGTTGCGGGGTCGAAGAGCTCCTGGAGCGGGGCCTCACTACACCGCCCCGCGCGGCTGGAATGGCCGCGGGTACTTGCGAGCGCACACCGGGGGCTCCAACAACAAGACCCGGTGTGCGACCTCGCACCACCCGGCGTGGCTTTAATGGCCGCGGGACAATCGCCATCGCCAGCCGGGGGCTTTGACTTTGACTCATCGGGGGGGGGAGAGTGCAGTGGAGAGATAATTTTTTTTTGGCCTTCCATCACAGCTATGTGATGGATGTTTATGTAAAATTGTAATTATGTTGTGTCTGGGTCTATTTGTGTGTAATGTATGGCTGCAGAAACGGCATTTCGTTTGGACCTCTAGGGGTCCAAATGACAATTAAATTGACTCTTGACTCTCTTGACTCTTGAAGATCTCTGATTACAGCCAATCAAGATATTTAATGAGTTCAGGGTTACATTCAAGTAAATTTATAACAGCATTTAAACTTTTATGAGCCTTTTACACTGTTGTGTTCTTGGCTGCCGGCTCATCCTTTGGAAATCCTGTGAACACATCCATCTGTGAAGACTTGAACGAAGGGGCCCGGTGGAGGGAGAGGTGGGGAGACAGACAGATTTAGGACTAATCAATGAACTTTTGTAACTTTGTCGGAGGCAGACACCTGTGTTGTGCCAAGCGAGGTTTGCTGTATGATTTTACTGGGTTGTTTGCAAAACAAAGCACTTCACTGAATCTAGATACATGTGACAATTAAATAACGTTGAATCATTGAGCACTCTTCTTTATCCCACTTACTGAATCTGCAGTGAGCATTGCATTGGGCTCTCGCACATAAAACGGCCCTGTTTTGACAACGTTGTAGATGTCACAGTGGCTGTGTGATGTGTGATTGCCTTCCAGCTGCAGTCTACCCCTTATAAAGAAGTCACCACAGTACTGCAGGCCCTCCATGACAAGTGTACATTTTGATTATGTGGATTTTTTTTTCATCATTGAAGGCATCCTACTGAGAATTTAAAGCCGGAATCAATGTTCTCTGTCGCCAAAACAAGTAGCTTTTGTGATCTTGATGTTATCGTTGATAGCAACAAAATTGGCAGACCCATCACAAGACTAGGGGAGAAACAAGGAACTGCAGATGCTGGTTTACAGAAAAAAAAAGACACAAGTTCTGGAGTAACTCAGCGGGTCAGGCAGCATCCCTGGAGAATATGGACAGGTAATGTCTCGGGTCGGGATCCTTCTTCATACACAAAGCTACATGTGCTAAGCTTCTTCCAGCACAGAAAGCTCAGCATTATACATACGCTCTACATTGGACCTGTCCTTTGTAATTGCCGACCATTTATCCTTTTGACAAAGAATAATACCAACAATAGAGTGGCTGATTATCAATTATCAATTGGCAGTTCATCATAAGCCTATTCCTTAATTCACTGTCTAAGCATTTGCATGGATGATCATGAGAACAGCCATCGAGAAGTTTTACAAATACATGACAGTTTGATTTCATTCTACGTTAGAAAACTGCTATAAAAACAAGATAATGTAATCGTTACAATTGTGATTTCTGCATTAAAACGATCACTTCACACCTTCTAATTGTCTTTGAGAAGGACAGGAAACTGATCTTATAAATTGAGAATGGGCAGAACAATCGCTAGTCTGAAGAAGGGTCTCGACCCGAAACGTCACCCATTCTTTCTCTACAGAGATGCTGCCTGTCCCGCTTAGTTACTCTAGCATTTTGTATCTTGAACGAACATAGACGCTATCTGATTGAATGTGAGCTGAATGAAGAGTTGGAAATGTTTCATTTGGCATTGACTGTCTGTTAAATGATTGAAATATAATGATAAATTATTGGTTTGGGAAAAAAAAAATGGTATCGCTTCAGAATGTGAATTAGGGGATTGAAGGGTATGTTTCTGCCTATTAACATACACACAGATTAGGGTTAGATAATAAATATTCCAGAAAAATGAGTGCTGGAGTAATGACATTTGACAGTAATGAATTGAAACATATAAGATTGTTAAGGGTTTGGACACGCTAGAGGCAGGAAACATGTTCCCGATGTTGGGGGAGTCCAGAACCAGGGGCCACAGTTTAAGAATAAGGACTAAGCCATTTAGAAAGGAGACGAGGAAACACTTTTTCTCACAGAGAGTGGTGAGCCTTTGGAATTCTCTGCCTCAGAGGGAGGTGGAGGCAGATTCTCTGGATGCTTATAAGAGAGAGCTGGGTAGGACTCTGGGTAGGGCACCACCCGGCGTGGCTTTAATGGCCGCGGAACAATCGCCATCGCCAGCTGGGGGCTTTGACTTTGACTCTGCCATCGGGGGGGGGGGGGGGGGGGCAGGGGGGGGATAAGGGGGGGGGGGGGTGCAGTGGGGAGAGAAGTTTATTTGGCCTTCCATCACAGCTATGTGATGGATGTTTATGTTAAATGTAATTATTGTTGTGTCTGGGGTCTATTTGTATGTAATGTATGGCTGCAGAAACGGCATTTCGTTTGGACCTCCAGGGGTCCAAATGACAATTAAATTGACTCTGACTCTGACTCTCTTAAAGATAGCGGAGTCAGGGGATATGGGGAAAAGGCTGGAACGGGTTACTGATTGGGGATGATCAGCCATGATCACATTGAATGGCAGTGTTGGCTCGAAAGGACGAATGGCCTCCTCCTGCACCTATAGTCTATTGTCTTTTGTCTATTGCAATTTAATTAGAAATTGGCACAAATGCAGGCAATTTCTGGGTCCAGCTTCCAAATTTCACCCAGAAAAATGTTCAGATGCTCACTGCATTTCATTTGCTGATTACATGAAATTGCCACTTGCTACGTTATGACAAACCTTGACAAGATCAATTCTAATTGGATAGAGTGGATGTAAAGAGGATGGTTCCACTAGTGGGAGAGTCTTGGAGCAGAGGTCAAAGCCTCCGAGTTAAAGGACATTCTGGCACAGCCAGTTTTCTACAGCTATCAGGTCGTGAACCAACAGAGTTTATGGTGAGAAGGCAGGAGAATGGGGTTAGGGGGGAGAGATAGATCAGCCACGATTGAATGGCAGAGTAGACTTGATGGGCCGAATGGCCTAATTCTACCACTATTCCTGATGAGTTTACGACACGCACAACTCTAATACTAACTGGTTCACACAACATTCACACTGGGCCACTTCTTCCACTTCCATGGACTTGTCTACAAATAGTTTTTTTTCCACATATCTTATTTCCTGCCGCCTTTTTTCACTGTCTGGTAGAATTTATGTGTAATTTACATGTAACTTCTGTTTTGGGGTGTTGTCTATGACCATGTGTCAGCGATACTGCTGTAAGCAAGACTTTCATTGGACCTAGAACGGCTGTCCCACTTGGGCGACCTAATTGGCGAGTTTAGAAGATTTTAGGAGAGTTTGAAATGTTGAAGACCTCCTTCCACTACGTAGAAGACCTCCCTCGACCTCCTTTGATTATGTGGAAGACTAGCTGCGACTAGCTACGACTAGATACGACTAACTTCGGGAAAATTGGGCACCGAAGAGTGGAGAGTGAAGACGACCTCCTTCGACCTCACTTCGACTATGATGAAGACTATCTACGACTACCTTCAACTACCTTTGATTACCTTCAACTACCCTCGATTACCTACGACTAACATGCCGACTTACTACGACCTACTTCGACAAAACCTACGAGTAAAAAAGTATTGATTTTTTTCCATGGCGACCTTTTTTTACTCACGTGCATTTTTCAACATGTTGAGAAATACGCCACGACCTAGCTGAGGCCTTGAGTACACGGGGACTACTCTCGAGCATGAAGGAAAGTTACGACCTCGTATCGACAATGCTGCTAGGATGAGTCGAGGGCAAACTCACCAGAACTCGCGGATTAGGTCGCCCAAATGAGACAGCCCTTTAAATCTGTAGGAAGGATCTGCAGATGCTGGTCCAAACAGAATACAGATGTAAAATGCTGGAGTAACTCAACAGGTCAGGCAGCATCGCTGGTGTGACGTTTTTGGTCGAAACCGTTCTTCAGACTGGTTCCATGAGAGTTTGGATGTCACCGTGCAGGAAGAGATGAAAGCACCTCAGTGAGATAATATTCCAAGGGTGGACAGAGGATCGTGCCTGACTCCGCAAGATAAATTACTAGTTATTGAATGATTTAGTATCTTTGAATAGAGTTGAGCAGTGTGTGCTCCAGCAATAATGAAGATGTGTAGCTGATTACCATGTCAAGTGGGGGGAAAAAAAGACCATCAGAAAAAATAAGAATGTTCCCTCATTGTGAGAATATTATGCAGATTTATGGCTGAAGGATCATAACATAGGGTTTATCTGTGATGTGTTAAACTCCTTTTAAAACGGATTTTGTGCATAATAGTTCAACATTTCCAAGAATATTGCTGTATCGAAATCAGGGGCATTTACAGGTATAAGGGGAAGTTAAATCTGCAGCAAAGATTATTAGCAGCATCACTTGTCCTATTCCCCCAATTTAGGATGCATTTTCTTTATCCACACTCTCCATCCTCTGTCAACCACCACGCTATCTGTCAATGCACATCATAAAACCAACTACGAATGACTATGTTCGAATGTTTACAAAATAATTAATCCTGGGAACCCATCAAATAGCTGCTGGCTCATTAAGATAATATTTACGGAAAGCACCATATTGACATACTAATCTACTTGGAGAACTCGGATTAGTCCTTACCAAATCCATGCTGACTCTCTTTGATCATCCCATACTTGTTCAAAGTGATCGCGCTCCAGCTGGGTGGCTGATGTAAAAAGGGTTTAGTCTGATTGAGTCAAATTGATGGGGTGTTATTCTGCAGATGTACAAACCATTGGTTAGACTAGGGGGCGGCACAGTGACACAGTGGTAGAGTTGCTACATTACAGCTTCAGGGACCCTAGTTCGATCCTGACTACGGGTGCTGTCCTCATGGAGTTTGTACGTTCTCCCCGTGACAGCGTGGGTTTCTTCCAGGTGCTCCGGTTTCCTCCCACATTCCAAAGACGTGCAGGTTTGTAGGTCAATTGGCTTTTGGTAAATTGTCCCTAGTGTGTAGGGTGCGAAACTGGTTCTAACATAATTAATCGATGGCCTGTTTCCACGCTGTATGTCTAAACGAAACAAGAATCATATTTTCATGCATCTCCATATTATTGCACTGCAGCTCGTGGTTCCACTCTGTTGGATCTGCCTGTTATCCTTTGGCCCAGGACTAGAAAACCTCACATTCTTTTTTTCCTGCTTACCTTCAGTCGTTAAGTTTGGTTAGAGTGCAAAAAAGAATCACCAGAATATTAATGGGACTTGAGGGTTTGAATTCTAGAAGAGGCTGGATAGGCTGGAACGTTTATCCTTCGAGTATTGGAGTCTGGTGGGGGTGAGGTGTAGAAGTCATGACATAAGGAAAGGGGTGTGGGAACATTTCCGTGGGTAGAGTATTCTAAATCTAGAGGGCATAGACTTAAGTTGAGAGGGCGAGATTTAAGAGGGACTTCAGGGGCATCTTATTCACCCAGAGGGTAGTCTATATCTGGAATGAGCTGACGGAGGAAGTTAGAGAAGTGGATACAATGTCCACTTTCATAAGGCATTTGGACAGATATGTGGATAGGAAAATTGAAAGGGCCTTGGGCCGAAGGCAGGCAAATGAGATTGATCCAGAATGCCAAATTGGTTGGCATATACAAGGTGGGCTGAAGGCCTGTTTCCATGCTTATGTTTCATTAACTGACTTATGGCCCATGTGTATCCTCATCTTCAGATCTCCTCAGGCTCCACCTACATTAGAGCTCCATAGCTTCTACCTACATTAGTGCTGGCATGCCACAACCCATCCTGATATCACTGCACTTATTTCCATGAAGAGTTGCCTGTCTCCCTCATGCTCTCTTTACCAGGCCTAACTTTTCTCTCATGCTCAGAACAATCTTTCATTCTCTGTGACTCTGTGCGTGCTACAACATGCAGTCCCAGAGTAATGCCTCGGAAGGAACTGCAGCATTTTGCTGGTTTACACCGAAGATAAATACAAAATTCTGGAGTAACTCAGTGGGACGGGCAACATCTCTGGATAGAAGGAATGGGTGAGGTTTTGGGTCGAAGACCCTAATTCAGGCGACAGAAACATCAACCATTCCCTTCTATCCAGAGATGCTTCCTGACCCGTTGAGTTACTCCAGCATTTTGTGTCTATCTTCAGAATAATGTCTATCATCTCTAGATCTGGGCATATCCTAGGCCCAGCCAGCCTCTAGGGCAGGGTTTATGAACCCAACCGCTTGAGTGGCTCCAGAACCTCATCACCACTTATTGTTGACATTTGGAACACATAATCCCTCACCTTTAAGTAAGTCAATCCAAATGGGCCATAACACATAGAACAGCACAGGAACAGGACACATGATGACTGTACAAACCATGTTGCCAATTGAAATTGTACATTTGCCATGCGTGGTATATGCAGACTTTAGATTTTAGAAATACTGTGCGGAAAGAGGCCCTTCGGCCCACTGAGTGCGCACCGACCAGTAATCCCCATACACTAGCACAGTCCTGCACACTTCAATTCAATTCAACTTTAATGTCATCGCACAAATACAAGTATGAGTACAACGAAATGCAGTTTTGCGTCAGTCCGTAGTAGTTGTGCATAAAGAAATTTAAAAAAAAAATAGAAAAAGAGAAGATACAGAATAATCAAAAAATACAGAATAATTAAACAATGGGGACGGAGGGACCAGAGAAATCTATCGGCGGGACTCCGAGTTCAGCAATGTGATTGTATTGTTGTAGAAGCTGTTCCTCATCCTACTAGTACATAACCTGAGGCTCTTGTACCGCCTCCCTGATGGGAGGAGGGCAAACAGTCCATGGTTGGGGTGTGAGGGGTCTTTGATGATCTTCCCAGCCCGTCTCAGACACCGTTTTCGGTGGAGGACATCCATGGCAGGGAGCGGGGCACCGATGATGTGCTGCGCGGTTTTCACCACCCGTTGTAGTGCCTTCCTGTCCGCAGCAGTGCAGCTGCTGTACCATACCGTGAAGCAGGTGGTCAGGATACTCTCTATGGTACAGCGGTAAAAGTTGGTCAGGATCCGGGGGGACAGGTGAGCTTTCTTGAGCCTCCTCAGGAAGTAAAGGCGCTGCTGTGCCTTTTTGATCAGCTTGGAGGTGTTGAGGGACCAGGACAAATCCTCCGAGATATATACTCCGAGGAATTTATAGCTGGAGACGCGCTCCACCTCAGTCCCGTTTATATGGATGGGGGTATGACTGCCTCCTCTGGTCTGCCTGAAGTCAACAATAATCTCCTTCGTCTTCTTGGAGTTGAGGACAAGGTTATTGTTGGCACACCAGGCTGTCAGGTGCTGGATCTCATCCCTGTAGGCTGACTCATCGTTGTCGCTGATCAGTCCTACTACCATGGTATCGTCAGCAAACTTAATAATGGCACTAGGGATAATTTACAATTTTTACCAAAGCCAATTAAGCTACAAACCTGTGAGTCTTTGGAGTGTGGGAGGAAACCGGAACACCCTAAGAAAACACACGTGGTCACAGAAAGAATGTACAAACTCCATACAGACAGCACCCAAAGTCAGGATCGAACCCGGGTCTCTAGCGCTGTAAGAGAGCAGCTCTGCCACTGAGCCACTGTTCCCGGACTGTTCATATGTCTGTCTGCATATGTATTGAACGTTGCTATTTTATCTGCTCCCTTCACTTCCCCTGGCAGTGTGTTCCAGGCGCCTATCACTCTCAGTGTAAAAAAATCTTGCTTCACGCATCTTAAAAATTCCCTCCGCTCACCCTGACGAAAACCTACCTGTCCTATAAAAGCGTCTCATAATTTTTTAACTTTCCTAGGTCTTCCCTCAGTCACCAACGCTCCAGTGAAAACAATCTAAATTTGTATTAACACAAAGTGCCGGAGGGATTCAGGGGGTCACAGAGCATCTCCGAGGATGTGGACGGGCGACGTTTGGGTTTGTGTCCCTTCTACAGATACACAAATTGGCCCGGCTAGAAACATCACCTACCCATGTTCCCCAAGGATGCTGTCCGACCCGCTGAGTTACTCCAGAAGTTTGTGTTCGATGCATGATTCCAGCAGCTGCAGCACCTTGTGCCTCTAAATTTGTCCAAACTCTCCTCCCAGCTAATAATCTCCAATCCCAATAAATATCCTGGTAAACTTCTTCTGCACCCTCACCAAAGCCCAACATCATTCCTGCAATGCGGCAACCAAAACTACGCACAATGCTCCAAATCCAACCTAACCAAAGTTCCATACAGCTGACCATGACTTACTGACTTTTATTATCATCATTTTGCTGAAGAAAGCAAGCATTAACAATGTCTTCTTTACCATTCTATCCACTTGTGTTGCAACTTTCAGGGAGCTATGGACTTACACCCAAGGTACCTCATTTTATAAGTACTCCTGCCTTTCACTGTAGATTTCCCTCTTACTGTAGTTTTGACCTTCCAAGGTACAGCAACTCACACTTGCATGGATTAAACTCCATCTGCCATGCCTCTGCACACGTGCCTCATTTCCATACCATAGAAACATAGAAAATAGGTGCAGGAGTAGGCCATTCAGCCCTTCAAGCCAGCACTGCCAATGAATATAATCATGGCTGATCATCCAAAATCAGTACCCCATTCCTACTTTTTCCCATTATCCCTTGATTCCATTAGCTCCTAGAGCTAAATCTAACTCTCTCTTGAAAATGCCCAGTGAATTGGCTCTCCACTGCCTCTATGGCAGAGAATTCCACAGATTCACAACTCTCTAGGTGAAAAAGTTTCTCCTCATCTCAGTCCTAAATGACCTACACCTTATTCTTAAGCTGTGACCCCTGGATTTGGACTCCCCCACCATGGGGAACATTTTTCCTGGATCTAGCCTGTCCAATCCATTAAGAATTCTATATGTTTCTATAAGAGATCCTGCTGAATCCTTTGACAAGCTTCCTCACTTACTACAACTCAGCCATTTTACCTGTCATTCTGCATGCCCAAGACAGACACAAGATGCGAGAGTAACTCAGCAGGTCAGGCAGCATTGCTGAAGAAAAGGAATGTGTGACGTTTCGAATCAAGGCTCTTTGTCAGACTGAGCTTCAGTCTGAAGAAGGGTCTTGACCCGAAGCGTCACCTACCCCTTTCCTCCAGACATGCTGCCTGACCTGCTGAGTTACTCCGGCATTTTGTGTCTATCCTCAGTGTGAACCAGCATCTGCAGTTCCTCCCTACACATTGTGCATGCCCTGACTGACAACTGCCATCATCCCCTGCTCCACTCTGGGGTTTTTTTGTCTCACTAAACTGACAGCTCAGCAAGACTTTGCTGCCAGACAAGGTGGCGTGACAGTCTCACCACCTGGTGAGATGCTATTAGGAGAAAGAGTACAATCATCAGCAACAAATTAACCACCATTTGTGTAATCAGTTCACGTTGTCGGAGCACAGGACCGAAAATGACAAGCAAAGTAGTACTCGCCACTGCGGTAATTAAAATCACCTGCAACTTCTGGATGGGTGGTGGGTTTCAGGAGCCGATGGGACTGTCAGTTCACAAATATACCGAAGGTCCCTGTGTGTGCATGTGTGTGTGGGCATGTGTGTGTGTGCGCATGTGTGTGTGTGCATGTGTGTGTGTGCATGTGTGTGTGTGTGCATGTGTGCGTGTGTGCATGTATATGTGTGCATGTGCGTGTGTAAATGTGGGACTGTCCATAGGATTTACAAATATACTGAAGGTGTGTGTGTGCATGCATGTGTGTGTGTGTGTGTGTGTGTGTGCATGTATGTGTGTGCATGTGTGTGTGTGTGTGTGTGTGTGTATGTGTGTGCATATATATGTGTGTGTGTGTGTGTGTGGGTGTGCGTGAGTAAATGTGGGACTGTCCATGGGATTTACAAATATACTGAAGGTGTGTGTGTGTGTGTGTGTGTGTGTGTGTGTGTGTGTGTGTGTGTGGGACTATCTATGGGATTCACAAATATACTGAAGGTCCCAGTGTGTGTGTGTGTGTGTGTGTGTGTATATATGTGGGACTGTCCATGGGACTCACAAATATACTAAAGGTCCCTGTGTGTGCATGTCTGCGTATGCGTGTGTGTGTGTGTGTGTGTGTGTGTGTGTGTGTGTGTGTGTGTGCGCGTGTGCGTGTGCGTGTGCGTGTGCGTGTGTGTGTGTGTGTGTGTGCCTGTGTATATGTGCAGCCAAGTAGTTGCTGCATCTGAGACATTGTAGCGATTGTGTCTCAGCCAGCAGCTCACATAAAGCCATGTCACCCTGATACCAGAGTTTTGTACCATGGAGATATGGGAACTAGAGATGCTGGAATCTGGAGCAAAACACAACAGACTGGTGGAATTCAGCGGGTCAGGCAGCGTCAGTGAAAGGAATTGACAGGTGATGCTTCGGATCGGGTCCTTTCTTCAGACTGATGGAGTCGTGGGAAGAAAGCTGGAAATGAGAGGTTGGGGTAGGACAAAGCCTGGCAGGTGATAGATGTATACAGGTGAGAAGGTGGGGGCGGTGGGGATGCTGTTGTTTGTGATCGGCAGACAGGCAGATTAAATGACAAAGGTTAGAGGTGAAAATGAGACAAAAGGATGTATTATAAGGACACAAGAGGAGGAGTGAAATGCAAAGTCAAAGGAGGGGAAGGAGAAAGGGGGAATAAAAGGGAAACTTGCAGTTGCGGATGAAGATGACCATATGTAGGAGTTTAGTTCAGTTCAGTTTAGTTTATTGTCACGTGTAGCGAGGTACAGTGAAAAGCTTTTTGTTGCATGCTAACCAGTCAGCAGAAAGACAATACATGATTACAATCGACCCATTTACAGTGTATAGATAGATGATAAGGGAATAGCATTTAGTGCAAGGTAAAGCCAGGAAAGTCTGATTAAGGATAGTCCGAGGGCCATCAACGAGGTAGATAGTAGTCCAGCACTGGTCTCTGGTTGTGGTTGGATGATTCAGTTGTCTGATAACAGCTGGGAAGAAACTGTTGCTGAATCTGGAGGTGTGCATTTTCACACTTCTGTACCTTTTGCCTGATGAGAGAGGGGATTAGAGGGAGTGGCCAGGGTGTGATATGACCTTGATTATGTTGCTGGCCTCCGTGAGGCATAAATGGAGTCAATAGAAGGCAGGTTGGTTTGTGTAATGGTCTGGGTTGCTTCCACAATTTGCTGCAATTTCTTGCGGTCTTGGATGAAGCTGTGATGCATCCTGATAAAATGCTTTCTATGGTGCATCTGTAGAAGTTGGCGAGAGTAGTAGGGGACATGCAGAACTACTCAAGCTTTCTGAGGAAGTAGACGCGTTGGTGTGCTTTCTTGGTCGTTGCTCTCAAGGGGAAACAAAGCAGAGTAACTGGGAAAGTCGGAAATGCTGGCAGAAATATGTGGGGATCTTTGGAGCAGAGTAAACAAAGGGGTGGGTTCAAAGGTTTTAAAGGTTCAAAGGTAATTTATTGTCAGGTGTACCAATTAAGGGACAATGATATTCGAATTACCATATAGCCATACTGGAAAAAAAAGCAACAAGACACTCAACTACATAAAAGTTAACATAAACATCCACCAAAGCGTATTCCCCACATTCCTCACTGTGATGGAAGGCAATAAAGTCTAATCTTCTTCCCTCTTTATCTACTCGTAGTCGGGGCAGTCGAATCATCTGTCGGGGTGATCGAAGCTCCTGTGTCGGGGTGATCGGAGCTCCCGCATCAGGGCGGTCAATGATCCCGCATCGGGGCAGGTCACAGTTCCCGGGTCAGGGCAGTCAAAGTTCCCGCAGCCAGCAATCGAAGCTCCTATGTCGGAGTGGTCGATGCACCAGCGGTGTAGCTCCCAAAGTCAGTCTCCCACAGAGGCCGCCTGCTTCTCGATGTTAGGCCGCAATGCGGACGGAGATATGTAATGGGAAAAAATTGCATCTCCGTCGAGGTAAGGGATTAAAAAATAAGTATTCCCCAACCCCCCCACCACACTCCCCACATAAAACAAGCTAAAGAACACTAAGACATACCTTTAACACATACTATGAAACAACAAAGTAGGAAGAGACATACAGACTGTTGACCAGGCAGCCATTGCTGGCACAACCCGGTGGAATATTATTAAACATTGAAGAGTTCAATGTTCCTATTGTAGGTTTGTAAGCTACCCAAGCAGAACCTAAGGTGTTGGTCTTACAGTTTACGTGTGGCTTCACCCTGGCCATAGAGGCCCAGGGCAGAAAGATCAGTATGGGAAAGGAAAGTGGAATTAAAATGTATGGTGCTGCGAGCTCCAGTGGCCATCGGCAAACCAAGCGCAGGCATCTGACAAGACGATAGGCTAGTCGATGCCTAGTCTAGCTGGTGTATAGGAGGCCACACAGGGAGCACCAAATACAGTATAGTGGCGCAGCGGTAGAGTTGCTGCCTTACAGCCCATGCGGCACTGGAGCCCCGGGCTCGATCCCGACTACGCGTGCTGTCTGTACGGAGCTTGGATGTGTTCTCCCCGTGACCTGCGTGGGTTTTATCCCAGATCATCAGTTTCCTCCCACACTCCAAAGACGTACAGGTTTTTAGGTTGATTGGCTTGGTATAAGTGTAAATTGTCCGTAGTGTTAATTTGTGGGGATCGCTAATCAGTGCAGGCTCGGTGGGCCGAAGTGGCCTGTTTCCACGCTGTATCTCTAAACTAAACTAATAGACAGTAGATGAGGTTGGAAGAGCAACATAGGAACCTCTATCTCACCTGGAAGGGCCACTGGGGTTCCTGAGTGTAAGTTGGGGAGGAGGTAGAGGGACAAGTGCTGGACCTCTTGTGGTTGCAATGGAAAGTGTCTGAGGGGAGAGTGGGTTGGATGGGAAGGGATGGGCAAACCAAGGAGTTGTGGAGAGTTCTCTCTACAGAAAGTGGAAAGGGGATGGGGTCGGGACTGGTGGTGGAATCACATTATAGTTCCAGGAAATGTCAGAGAATGATGTTCTGGATGCGATGGCTTGTGGGGTGAAGGGTAAGGGTTAGGCCAACTTTATCATTGTTCCACCTGGGGAGGGAGAGGGCGAGCAGTGGGACACAGAGGAGGTATGGGTTTGGCCTCCATCTGTAACGGCAGAGGGGAAATCACGTTTACTGAAATAGAGGGCATCTCAGATGTTCGAGAGAGGAAAGCCTCATCTCAGGAGCAGAAGTAGCAGAGATGGAGAAATTGAGAGTAGGGGGTGATGTCCTCGCAAGAGGCAGGGTGGGAGTTGGTGTAGTCAATGTAACGATGAGTGTCAATCGATTTGTTGTCGATATCAGTCTGTAGTCTGAGGGAAGGATGGAAGTTAGTAGCAAAGGTGATAAAGTCACCATGTTCTGCTCAGGTGCGTGAAGCAGATCCAATGCAATTGTTGATGAAACAGAGTAAGAATTACGGTGCTGTACCAGAGTATTCCTGAATCAAGGAATGGATTTTTGGATCACCCCACACTCACCTCTCTTTTCCAGGTTTCTCCCTCCCCTAATCACGCTCCATCGATCTGAAGAGCGGAGAAACAAGGAATTGGAGATACTGGTTTGCAATAAAAGACACAAAGCTCTGGGGTAACCGATTGGGTCAGGCAGCATCTCTAGCGAACATGTTTAGGTGACGTCTCGGGTCAGGATGTCTCTTCAGTCTGAAGATATCTTAATCTGAGAATGGGTCCTGACTCGAAACATTGTCTGTCCATTCCCTCCACAAATGCTACCCGACCCATTGATTTCCTCCAACTTATGTTTTTTGCTCAGATTATAGTATCACACCAAACATGCCAACTACTTCTATTTGGCCTCTTTCATCAGTTTTCTTGACATTGGTGATCCACTGGAATTTGCTCTCTCTTTCTAGATGGGTACTATGTTACATTGATTCCGCCAACAAAATGCTGCCTTCGGAGGCGACAAAGAAATAGCCCATTTTTGTACCACTTTTCAAGATTTCAGAACGCCACAACACAATATGCAGCCAATATGGGTCAGGCAGCATCTCTAGAGAACGTTTTACCAAGGTTTCAAGGTTTCGAGGTCAGTTTATTGTCACATGTACCAGTTAAGGTACAGTGAAATTTGAGTTACCATACAGCCGTACTAAGTGAAAAGCAACAGGACACACAACCACATAAAAGTTAGCATAAACATCCACCACACTGGATTCTACATTCCTCACTGTGATTGAAGGCAATAAAGTTCAATCTTCTTCCTCTTTGTTCTCCCGCGGTCGGGGCAGTCAAACCATCCGCAGTCGGGGTGATCAAAGGCTCCGCAGCCGATCGAATCTTCCGCGTCAGGGCGGTAGAAACTCTCTCTGCAGCATGGAGCTCCCACAGGGCCTCTTCTTACCAGAGACCGCCGGCTTCATGATGTTAAAGTCCACAGGCCCTGTGTTTGGAGCTTCGATCCCCGGCAAAACGATTGCAAGCTCCGTGATGTTAAAGTCCCGCAGACTCCCGCGGCTTGGAGTGTCGAGCAGGTTTCCAAGAAGGGCTGCCAACTCCTCGATGTTAGGCTGCACTGGGGATGGAGATACGATACGGTGGCGCTTATCACTGTTGAATGATAGGAAAACGACGACTCTGTTACAGTCTCTTATTGCCAGATCAGTTAACCGTCATCACATGGAGGCCCCAAAGGTTATAACAAGATGAAGGACTAAAACAATCTGATTTTGGTGATAGCTGAGGAGGTGTTGTGAACGTCAGGGAAAACACCTCTGCCTTTTTGAAAAAAGAGTGATGAGACCTCTTATATACACTGAGAAGGCCCTGGTTTAACAAAAGACAAAAGACAAAACCTCCTCTAGTGCATTGGTCACCCAGTCCTGCACTTAGCCTAGATTTGAACTTAAATCATAAGGTCATAAGTGATATTAATAGAATAAGGCCATTCGATCCATCAAGTCCACTCTGCCATTCAATCATGACTGATCTATCTCTACCTCCTAACCCCATTCTCCTGCCTTCTCCCCATGACCTCTGACACCTTCTGTGGCAAACAATTCCACAGATTCACCACCTTATGACTAAATAAATTCCTCCTCATCTCCTTCCTAAAATAATGTCCTTTAACTCTGAGGCTATGACCTCTAGTCCTAGACTCTTCCACTAGTGGAAACATCCTCTCCACATCCACTCTATCCAAGCCTTTCACTATTCTGTACGTTTCAATGAGTTCCCCCCTCATTTTTTTTAACTACAGCGAGTACAGGCCCAGTGCCGACAAACGCTCATCATAGGTTAACCTACTCATTCCTGGGATGATTCTTGTAAACCTCTTCTGGAATCTCTCCAGAGTCAGCACATCCTTCCTCAGCACCTCCTTCCTCAAAATTGCTCACAATATTCCAAGTGTGGCCTGACCAGCGCCTTATAGAACCCCAGCATGACTGAGGCTCTATAAGTCTGTAGATAGGGTCTTGATGACCTAATAAATCAACACCAATATTAATAAATGAGTGCACTTCACCAAGGGTCATCACCTTGTCTTGCTGGAGAAGGATGCCTGTGTCAAGATCCTGAAAGCTAAACTGTCTGGAACCATGCTCCTCATAAATTCATAAATTCATAAGATAGAAGCAGGATAAGGCCATTTGGCCACTCAAGCCTACTCCGCCATTTGATGGTCTATCTTTATCCCTCACAACCCCATCCTACCTTCGGTCCATAACACCTGACATCTGTAAAATGACTTGATTCTACACAGAGTCTTTTACTATAACTGTTTATTACATTCACTAATACACACTATGCAATAACTGTCCGTGGTCATCACTGGAGCTAGAGAGCGAGCTAGAGGTGGGGACACTACAATTATACTGGAGACAATGGGGAGTGGTTAGTAGTGGGGAGGTCACTATGTTAAAGGAACATGCACTGATCTGACATCCATACTAATCAAGAATCTGTCAATATCCGCCTTCAAAATATCCCTTGACCTGACCTACGCAGCCTTCTGTGGCATGACTCCACACTTTGCTGCGCTGTATTCCATCTGCCACAGCTCAACCCACTTTCCCAACCTGTGCAAGTACTTCTGCAAATTCCCTGCTTTCTCTACACTACCTGCCCCTCCACCTGTCTTCATATCATCTGCAAACTTGGCCACAAAGACTTCAATTCCCTCATCCAAATCATTTACATTCACCGTGAAGAGTGGCGGCCCCAGCACCGACCCCTGCGGAACTCCATTACTCACTGGCAGCCAATCAGAAAAAGGCCCTAAGGTATAGGAGTAGAATTAGGCCATTTGGCCCATCAAGCATACAATGCCATTCGATCATGGCTGTGCTATCTCCTCCTCCTAACCCCATTCTCCTGCCTTCTCCCCATAACCTCTGACACCCGTACTAATCAAGAATCTATCTATCTCTGCCTAAAAAAATATCCACTGACTTGGCCTCCACAGCCTTCTGTGACAAAGATTTCCACAGAATCGCCACCCTCTGACTAAAATTTCTCCTCATCTCCATCCTAAAAGAACGCTCTTTAATTCGGAGCTATGGTCCTAGTCTCTCCC
This sequence comes from Leucoraja erinaceus, assembly GCF_028641065.1. NCBI lineage: Eukaryota > Metazoa > Chordata > Chondrichthyes > Rajiformes > Rajidae > Leucoraja > Leucoraja erinaceus. The sequence goes on along the minus strand of NC_073378.1, from coordinate 121,958,083 downwards.
ACTAGTATTATCATCCTCTCCACATACCCCTTTAAAGCCCTCTTTATTGCCACTATCTGCCTTCTGCCATCCAGCAAACCTGCCATCCATGCTAGTATCTGCCCTCTGATACCATGACAGGGTCTTCCAGGGCGGGCTGGTCAAGGGAGAGATTGCTGGTGAAGTGCAGCCCCAGTGGAAGACCTCCAGGGTGGAAGAGATGGAACAATGGTGGATGGCCAGCACCACGGCTGGGGAAGCAGGAGAAGGTTGTGTCAAAGAGAGACACCCAACTGTCATGGGGTCCAGGCTTTTGGTCCCGGGTCTGTTTCCATCAAGGACCCTGTGCTGGCTGTCTATGCACTGCCTCCCCACGTTGAATGGTGTCACATACAGGCCATCAGCCTGGAGGGATACACCACATGCACATCCCTGTAGAGGACCCACCAGGAGGGCCATCATAGCCCACCGAGTAATCACCAATGATCAACTTCATTGAAAGATACAGCATGGAAAGAGGCTCCTTGGCCACCAAGTCCACAGCGACCATCGACCGCCTGTTCACACTACTTCAAGGTTATTCTACTTTCGCATCCAATCCCTACACACAAGGGGCAATTTACAGATGTTAAGTAACCTACAAACCTGCACAGCCACAGGGATGTGGGAGAAAACCGGAGCACCCAGAAGAAATCCACACAATCACCGGGTGAATGTGCAAACTCCTCATAGGCAGCACTTCTTGATTAGTACATTTGTCAGAGGTTATGGGGAGAAGGCAGGAGGATGGGGTCCGGAGGGAGAGATAGATCAGCCATGATTGAATGGCATAGCCTTTTTGGGCCGAATGGAATGACCTAATTCTACTACTATCACTTATGACCTATAACTCAAGGTCAGGATCGAACCAGGTATCTAGATCTGTGAGGCTATATCTCTGCTAGTGGTGTTGTTGTGCCAAGCGCAATAGAGACATAGAGCATGGAAACAGGCCTTTCAGTCTAACTTGCCCAAACCGACCAACATGTCCCATCTACACTAGTTCCATCCGCCTGCATTTAGCTCATATCCCTCTAAATCTGTCCTATCAATGTACTTGTCTAAATGTTTTATGAAGTTGCAATAGTACTTGCCTCAACTAAATTCTCTGGCAGTTCGTTCCATTCACCCACCACTCTTTGTGTACAAATGTTACTCCTCAGGTTCCTATTAAATCTCTCCCCCGCTCACCTTAAACCTATGTCCTCTGGTTCTCGATTGCCCTACTCTGGGCAAAAGACTGTGTGTTTGCCCAATCTATTCTTCTCATGATTTTTTGCATCTCAACAAGATAACCCCTCATCACCACCCTTTGTGGAATTCTCTGCCTGAGAGAACGGTGGATGCTGGTTCTCTGGATGCTTTCAAGAGAGAGCTAGATAGGGCTCTTAAAAATAGCGGAGTCAGGGGATATGGGGAGAAGGCAGGACTGATTGGGGATGATCAGCCATGATCACATTGAATGGCGGTGCTGGCTCGAAGGGCCAAACGGCCTATTCCTGCACCTATTGTCTATTGTCTATTGTCTATTGTCTATTGTCATCCTCCTGTGCTCGCACAATGATGGATGAGTGGAGTTCACAACAAACTGTATACTTACAATATTAGTCATATCCTTGTCTGAAAATCAATAGTAAAACATACGTCCACCTCTATACCGATTGGAGATGCGGCCAAAATTGGGAAGGGGATTGTATATTGAAGGCAAAGCCAACTATTTCGGTTTGGCTGTTGTTTCCATAGGACCTCCAGAAAGAATGGTCCTATAACGAATGGCATCAATTCACCACCTTATCTATACCATGGAGCTGCAACCTCAGGGATACCTGCAGGCGGTGTTGAAATATAAATAGGATGAGGGCTGGTGGAAGCTTTTTCTTTACACAGTGAAGTTTTTTGTGCGATTTTAAAAGTATTCCTGCCTTTAGTATTGTTGAAATATTAATATTTCAGGCTAAATGTCAGCGGCTTGCTGTAAAAGAGTAGTACTGACTTTCCTTTAGGGTCCAATCTTTCTGCTTTGAACCCTTCACTATTGTGAATCATTTATTCACTGACTGGTGATCCCTCTGCAACTGTTCCTTTTGCCTCGCTGTTTTTCAACAGTCAGTCATCCTCCATCATTTTTGTTCTTCTTCTTCTTCAATTCTGGGAGCACCCTTTCCTCTGTACATCTTCAACACACCGATATCAAGATTCATTCCACTACTGGCTCCCATTCCAATTATTTTTTTTTTCTCCAGCATTTTAGAAGTACTGACCTGAAAGCTCCCTTGCTTTCACCAACCCCTGACTAGTCCCATATCTTGAAAGCCCAAACACAGCTTTATCCGATCAGCCTGCTTCAATTTAGTTCACACTGACAAAGATGTACACCCAAAACATTGAAAGCTGAATTAGGCAAAGATTCAGAGAGAAAAACATTTTCCTGCAATGTAAATCATGATATGATGACCTGATGGAAGCACTCTTTCACGATCTTTGATGCACTGCTAAATTTTTGTTTTCTGTTTTGGCGATTTCCAATGTAGACTTTTTTACTTTGATAGCAAAAGGATTTGAGTATAGGAGCAGGGAGGTTCTACTGCAGTTGTACAGGGTCTTGGTGAGACCACACCTGGAGTATTGCGTACAGTTTTGGTCTCCAAATCTGAGGAAGGACATTATTGCAATGGAAGGAGTGCAGAGAAGGTTCATCAGACTGATTCCTGGGATGTCAGGACTGTCTTATGAAGAAAGACTGGATAGACTTGGTTTAGGAATTTAGGAGAATTTAGGAGATTGAGAGGGGATCTTATAGAAACTTACAAAATTCTTAAGGGGTTGGACAGGCTAGATGCAGGAAGATTGTTCCCGATGTTGGGGAAGTCCAGGACAAGGGGTCACAGCTTAAGGATGAGGGGGAAATTCTTTAAAACCGAGATGAGAAGAACTTTTTTCACACAGAGAGTGGTGAATCTCTGGAACTCTCTGCCACAGAGGGCAGTCGAGGCCAGTTCATTGGCTATATTTAAGAGGGAGTTAGATGTGGCCCTTGTGGCTAAGGGGATCAGAGGGTATGGAGAGAAGGCAAGTACGGGATACTGAGTTGGATGATCAGCCATGATCATATTGAATGGCGGTGCAGGTTCGAAGGGCCGAATGGCCTACTCCTACACATAATTTCTATGTTTCTATATATATGTTCAATGAACAATTTAAATTCCATAACCTAATTGTCATGTACTGACTTAAACCATGAAGCTAGATCCCTTCAGACTTTATGTGCAGAATATTAAACAACTAATATTTAATGCAGAATATTAAATAACTATTTCTCAGTCCTCGTAAGAGGGCCCGTCCCACTGACGCGACTTTACAGCGAATGACTTTGACCTTCAAACTCGAGGGCACTCGTCAGGAAAACCTTGAGCTGGATCGACCGTCAGCGATTAAAATTAAACCACCAGCTGGATCAACCGACCGCGCACACACGCACACACACACATCGCAAAGGCGGAGGCCAGGGAAAGTGGGGAAGCGCTGTCTGAAATTCACACAGGCGATGAAGAGGAAGGTAAAAGATGGCTGCACGGTGTACAGTAAGTCCTTTAGAGAGCGCGGGGGGGGGGGGGGGGGGGAGAAGGGGAGAGAGGGGGAGAAAAGGGAAGAGAAGGGGAGAGAAGGCGGGTAGAAGGTGGGGGGGAGAAGGAGTGGAGACACTTTTAAGAAGTCAGACAACTTATAATAAAGTTTAGCGGGCATTTAACTTACCGGTCGGTTTTCCTTGGTCCTGGAAACTCCAATGAGCCAATTAAAATGCCCGGTCAGAGAAGAAGATTGCCTACGGCTGCCCTCGACTGCCTGTAACTACATAGTGATCCCACTCCACTGCACTACGAGTTCAAAAGAACCATGCCGACCAATCTTTACTTGCAGAAAAATTTTCAACATGCTGAAACATTTTCCTCGACCAAACTGTGGTCGGTAGTATGCGGGAACTTCCCTCGAACATGAAGGAGAGTTGCCGTGACCTCAGAGGACCTCCACGTGTCCACCATGCTGCGAGTTTGAGTTGAGGGCAAACTCTTCTAAAGTCGCAGATTAGGTTGCCGCAGTGGGACAGGCCCTTAAGGATACATTGCACCCCCCCGCGGTGCCCAACGGCTCCGGAATTCCCCCAGGATGCCCGCACACTTTGGTAGTCAAAGCACAGTCAAATCCCAAAAAACTATTTTGCCTTTTGTGGAGATGGACGAGTTACTGGAGCAAGTAATAATGTTGGACTCAGAGGAAGACTCTTTAGAAACTGTTGAGGAAATATGTAATAAAGCAAATTGCAAATGGCTGTTACACAGATAATAAAATCAGTTTTATTCACAAGAGCAACATTTTCAAAATGGGAGCAAAGAAACATTTACAATGCATCGGGGACAGTTAAAGACTGCTGCTATCATAATATTAGTCCAATAATTGCTAGTCATTCTGCAGAGGAATTTAAGTATAATGAAGCCACCAAGTGCAAAAGTCTGAAAATTATGAACAATTGTTCATGCTTTAGTTCAGTTCACTGAATTAATTCACATTGCAAACCTTTTTTATATGATGTCATGGAATTGTTCAGATCTGAAAGCTTGGTTGCATTACACTGTGTCCATTCATTCCAATTTAATGTCAAGATGCAATGCCTTACCAGTGACCTTCCTCGTCCGCTGAACAAATGTTTACATTCTTGCATTTCTAATGTCGCGAGCATTATTATAGGTTTCCTCCTGGGGGTTTTGGAATACTAGAAAATTGCAGCTTTCTTTGATAGCAAACGTTGGCAGCAAACACCAGGAACTGTAATGTTCAGATACAGGTACTGGTGCAGATTCTGGGTAATATGGGATTGCTGCATCTGAAACACACTTTAATCTCCCAGCACTTCACAGCCTATAATTTCTAGATTCATATTTTACACCACACTAATAAAATCAGTGATGTGATATCAGACTTTACTTTAGACTTTAGAGATAAAGCACAGATACAGGCTCTCCGGCCCACCGGGACCTGCTGACTAGCGATCATACGTACACTAGCACTATCCTACACATTAGAAATAAATTTTACAGAAGCCAATTAATCTACCAACCTGTACGTCTTTGGAGTGAGCAACTGGAGAAAACAGGGAGAACGTGCAAACTCCGCACAGACAGCACCCATAGCTGATACTTGCGAATTCCTGCCATTCCTCACTCGAAGTGGAGAAAGAGCAATGAAGAAAGGGTGCAAAGTGGCGCATCGGTAGAGTTGCTGCCTCACAGCGCCAGAGACCTGGGTGTGGTCTGTACGGAGTTTTATACATTCTCCCCGTGACCTCGTGGGTTTTCTCCAGGTGCTCCAGTTTCCTCCCACGTTCCAAAGACATACAGGTTTGTAGGTTAGTTGGCTTCAGTAAAATTGTCCCTAGCATGTAGGATAGTGTTAGCGTATGATGGTGCAGCTTCAGTGGTCCGCAGGTCTGTTTCCGCACTCTATCTCTAAAGTAAAGTCTAAAGCATTGGGGATAAGGTTGCTAGAGTTTGGACCACAGGTAAGCCTAATGTAAAGGCAGACAATAAATCACACTTTATCGCCTAACAGTAAATGGTGAACAGACCCGCCATCCCTGAATCACCCATGCGTCCATCCCACCAAATGATTCCCTGCCCCATGTGTACTGGACTCTACGGGTCACTCATTGGTCTCACAGGAGATCTTTGATGCCAAGTGATGGTCCAGAGAAAAAGAAGAGTTTAAAAATGCAATAAGCGTAGCAAACCTGGGAACAAAAAGATGACACAAAAGGCTGGAGTAACTCAGTGGGTCAGACAGCATTTCTGGAGAGGAGGAATAGCTGACGTTTCACGTTGAGATGTCTGAAGAAGGGTCTCGACCCGAAACGTCACCTATTCCTTTTCTCCAGAGATACTGCCTGTCCCGCTGAGTTACTCCTGCCTTTGGTGTCAATCTTTGGTTTAAACCACATCTGCAGTTCCTTCCTAAAAGCAGAAAAAGATACCTGATCAATTTGTCTCATACTTCTGCACGACTGGTGCTATTTCGGAAACCATGGTAGACATCATCTCAAAGTCTTAATAAAAGTTGCAGGTAAAATGGCTGGGTTTAATTTTCCAAGATTCTCTAGAAAGAGAAAGAGGTAAAAAAAGTAGGAAACTACAAATCAGTTAGCTTTACATGTCACAGGGAACATGTTAAAAGCTATTTTAAAGATGTTATGACAGGACATTTAGAAATGAAACTCAAGGCAATCAGGCAGAGCCAACCTGGTTTGTGATAAGAAAACTATATTTGATCAATTCAACTGTGTTCTTTGAAGATATACTTGTGCCGTGGATGAAGGGGAAGCCGTGAATATATTGCATTAGGTTTCTGGAAAGCATCTGATAAGATGCCACATCAAAATGTATTGCAGAAGTTAGGTCCAAGTATTTATCCGTAACATATTTATATTAATAGAAAGAGAGACACAAAAAGTTGGAGTAAGTCAGCGGGCGAGCCAGCATCTCCGGAGAGAAGAAATGAGTGACGTTTTGGGTCAAGATCCTTAAATTGGGTACTGAACAGGAAACATAAAATGCGTTAATAGGTCATTTTGTGGTTTCAATATTAAGGCAGTAAAGGTATGTTTGCTAAACCTACGGATGTCATAAAGTTAGATAGGAGAATAAGTTGTGAAGTTGACATACAGCTGTTAGAAATGGATTTGGATGGGTCAACTGAATGGTCAAAGATCCAAAAGATCGGAGAACCATATAGGAAGGTCTCGACCCGAAACATCACCTATTCCTTTTCTGCAGAGATGCTGTCTGAGTTACTCCAGCTTTTTGTGTCTTCGGAAAAGTGTCTGGTTTGGCAAGAAAAATGAAAAAAGGAACATACCTACTGTAAATGGTGACAAACGACAACGTTCTGAGACACAACACAGCTGGTAATTAATGTGCGATTTGCAAAAATACGCCGATATTGCAAGTAATTAAGGAAACTGATAGAATGTTATAATTTATTGTATTAAAACATTTAATACATTGTTATTTATTGAATATCAATTCAATATTAGACTGTTATTCAATAAATAACATTGGGGAATTCAATTAAAAGTAGAAACCTTTTGCATCATTGACAGGTTACTAGTGAAAATACATCTGGTATATTGTATACAGCCTTGGTTTTCTTAGTTAAGAAATAATTTCAAACCATGGGACGAGGTACAAAGAGTGTTCACTAGACTAATACTTGTAATGGATAGGTTGAATTATGATAAAAAGCAGGACTAGGCAGGTTTATATCCACTGGAGTTCAGATGCGATGAAACTTGACTGAAACACAACCTTGGTAGGGTACATGTGGAGAGAAGTTAGAAATTAGGGTCATTGTTTAAAAATAGGGGGTTGCTCATTTAAGGCAAAGCTGAGGATGTTATTTTTTCACTGAGATGTCCCTGAGTCTTTGGGATCCTCTTCCTCAAAGAGTGTTGGAAGCAAAATCTTTGAGTATTTTTCCGTCAGAGTTAGATGGAAGTTTAATAAGCAAGGAAGTGAAAATTTGTCATGTGTGCTGCGTTGAGATCCTCATCAGAGCAGGCATGATCTTATTGAACGGCAGAAGAGCTAAGTGGCCTATTCCTGTTTCTAATTTGTGTGTTTGTACTAATTGAAGTTGAATAACATTGGCCAACAGCTACATTATTCTATCTACAGGTAACTATCAGTATTGTCATTCCTTTTTTTCCATCCAAAATTGACTAGAACCAAACATTTCATGCATGAAGATAATTGTTGGATGAATTGCAGTTAAAATGACAGAACAATCTATCATTCTAGATTTGGTTCAGGTTTGGATTGAGGATTAGATTTATTATTGTCACGAGAATTGAGGTACAGTGAAAAAGCTTTGCTCTGCATGCTGTCTAATCAAATTAGATGACTTTATAGATGAATACAATCGCCAAACTCAAGGAAGAGCAAAATGGGAGATACAGTGCAGAATATAATTCTCAGTAGTCCTACGTTTTAGTTTTATTTTAGATTTTAGTTTTTAGTTTTAGAGATACAGCACAGAAACAGGCATTCCTGCACATTAACACCATCCTACACCCACAAGGGCCAATTTTTACATTTACCAAGCCAATTAGCCTACAAATCTGTACGTCTTTGGAGTGTAGGAGGAAACCGAAGATCTCGGAGAAAACCCACGCAAGTCACGGGGAGAACGTACAAACTCCGTACAGACAGCACCCGTAGTCGGGATCGAACCCAGGTCTCCAGCGCTGCATTCGCTGCACCACCGTGACTTGTCCTAAGATAGTCCTAAACTTAGTAAAAATGAAAAAAAAATCTGCAAATACACAGCAGGTGACACGTATGGAGAGAGAAACTGAATTAACATTTCGTAGGAGCCCTCTCCATAGATGCTACCCAGATTGCTGAGAATTTCTAGCCTTTTTAAAATTTTATATTTTTTGTTTCTGCAGCATTACCATTGTGGATGCTGGTTTGTTGGTCCATCATGATGTGGAATCTCCTGTTCAGTCAACACATTAAAAGTACTGATACAAATTCAGACAGAGGTGGCCCTGTTAGATGTTTGAAAAGACACCTTCAAATAGCAAGGATCTGAGCTGTTCCCACTGATGTTGCTTCTTACGTTGAACCTGGTTCCCGTTATCACAAATAAATATATTACACATTGCATAAATATGTTCTGTTAAATAAATATACCTTGTGATATTCTGCTCCCTGCCAGCTCTGACAGGGCAATGAAAATGTTTTTAAAGCAGGTTTTCTCACTGCCAGTGAGAATTTCATAGGTGATGTGGTTTAATCAAGTCACAATTGGTGTTTGACATTCGCTGTATAATTTGTCAAGAGCGGGGCGATAAGCTTAACAATAATTGGAAGGTATGTTGCAATTTAAATCTGTAGCAGGCTGCAAGCCCCAAGGGGTAAATGTCTGCTCTGTTCCTGCTCGTTCTGATTTTGTGCAGTTTGAACCCTAGTTCCAAGGAGTGTTGAGGCTCTAATCACAGAACAATCTGTAATTCAGGTCAAACCAGCATTGCTACATCACTGTGAAGGCTCACTGAATTTGTTCACAAAGAGTTTTAAATTTGACCACAGGATGCACAGGCTGGTTGCTAGTCTCCATTTCACGATAGGGTACTTTCCCCAGTCTTGCTATGTTTTGCTTTAACATTGAAGGTTGCGAAACCAGTTCAAATTCACGTTAAAATTGCGAAAAAACTTAGAAAAGCCCAGCGCTGAGCCCTTCAAACACCTCCATGTTTCACTTTCCTTCTCTCTACCAACATCCTTCCCTTCCCTGCTGCCTGTGTATGTTGGTTGGGAATCTACAGTTACCTGTACAGTCTCCTGCCATCCATCTTTCTCACTGTTGCTCCTTAAGACCCAGTAGGATAGTGTAAGAGTGCTGGTCAGCATGGAATTGGTGGGCTGAAGGGCTGGTTTCTGTGCTGTATCTCTCAACTAAACTAAACTAAACTGAAGGTAGACAAAAGTGCTGGAGAAACTCAGCGGGTGAGGCAGCATCTATGGAGCGAAGGAAATAGGCAACCTATTTCGGGCCAAAACCCTTCTTCAATCTTCAATTCATGCCTATTTCCTTCGCTCCATAGATGCTGCCTCACCCACTGAGCTTCTCCAGCACTCTTGTCTACCTTCGATTTTCCAGCATCTGCAGTTCCTTCTTAAACTAAACTGAACTAAACTGAACTAAACCTCCTTATAAAATATAGGAGGAGGTCCTGATTGCTGAGGTGAGAGAGAGTGCTACGCTGAGATTCCTCTCCCTCCTTTATTTTTATACGCACATTGAAGGGATGTGGACTTTGCATGCAGAGCAAGCGTTTAATTGACCATCCCTCGTTGTCCATGAGAAGGTGCTGATGGGCTGCGTTCTTGGATCTTCGCAGTCATTGAGGTTTGAATGCACCAACAATGCTGTCAGGGAGAGAGTTCCAGGAAGGGATGGCGATGTATTTCTAAGTCTAACTGGTGTATGTCTGGGAGGGTCACTGTTGTTCCCCTGTTTTTGCTACCGTTGTGCTTCCAGCTTCCAGCTTGTAGGAGTCATGAGGTTGGAAGGCTCTGCCAATAGGATAATGGATCACTGGAATGGTGGAAAATAACAATCGGGCTCTCAGGCTAGCCCTGCTCTGCTCTGCTGGGACTGGAAACACAAGATGCTACAGATGCTGCAATCCTTTAGCAAAAATCAACGGGTCAGGCAGCATCTGCAGAGGGAAATGGACAGATGACGTTTTGTCTCAAGACCTTTCATCTGGACCGAAGGGTCTCAACCCTTCGGTGGGGGCGCTGCAATGGCGGCAGCCCTGTCAGCAGCGCGTTCGTTTTTTTCAACTTTTTTTTTTTTTAGTATGTTTTAAAGTATGTTTTTAATGTTTATTTGTGTATGGGGGTGTGGGGGGTGGGGGGGGGGGGTGAGGGGGAAACCGTTTCAGCCGCCTCCTCTATGGAGAGGCGACTTTTTTCAGACCAAGGTACATGGGATGTCAGTGTGGTCCTGATATACCTCAGGGAATGGCCACCAGCCAGATCCCTCAACCTGGAACAATCTATGCTCAAAACACTCATGTTGATGGCACTTGTATCTGCACAGAGGGTCCAGTCACTACACCTATTGCGACTGGACACTTAATCCAGTCATGGAATTCTGGGCTTACCCACCAGAACCACGGTTATGTGCCATGATCCACCTACTATCCTACATAGACACAACCAAAATATTCGAGGGAGAGGAAAAGCCTTGTGGGTCAGTCATAAAAAACCTTATGGTCGGGTGACGAGCCAAACCATTGTGAGATGGCTCAAGCAGGTGCTAAAATCTGCTGGGATAAACACTAACATGTACGAATTTTATTCCACCAGGGCAGGCATCCACATCGACGGCTAAAAGAGTGGACTTGCCTATAGACCACATCCTGGCTACAGCAGGATGGTCGGGGGAAAGACCGTTCAGAAATTTTATAATAAGCCGTTGGCAAAGCCTGTTTTATTTGCAGGAAAGATTTTACAGACTGCAAATATTTAATTTAAGCCCAGGGGAACAATTTAATTTCTTTGTTGTTATTGTTAAAAATACCATTGTGCTTTTCTACAAACAGATTAATTGGTTGATTACGATAACACACTTCCTCCCTCAAGGACTTCGGCAGTGCGTGAAATAACTGTTACATGGTTTGAAATCACAGAGCTTTGAAGTCTTCACGGAATCACTCACGTGACTCCGAAGTAAAATAGTAAGATTAAACGAGAACTTACCAGTTTGAAGTTTGATCTGTATTTTATGAGGAGTTACGATGAGGGATTACATGCCCTCCGCTCCCACACTCAATAATATGGGTCAAACTGATAAACTGATGTCTCCTTGTCTTTACTATGTTTACTTCAATAACTGTGTCTATCTGTGATTCCACACCGCTGCTTTGAAGTATGCCGCGCATGCGTGCTGAACGGGCTCTTCACGTAATCCCTCATCGTAACTCCTCATAAAATACAGATCAAATTTCAAACTGGTAAGTTCTCGTTTAATCTTACTATTTTCTTCCACACCCTCTTGTTCCGTATCAATTGGGAGCTTTCTCCGTGTGAATCAATAGAATACTATGGTTATTCCTGGATCACTCACCACCCTCCTTTCTTGGATGATAGCATTACCTGGGGCAAGAAGAATCATTGCTGTGCAGCAGAACAAATTAATCCATAAGCCATTTATATGAATTCACTTTAAAGAATATCAAGCATTTTTTATATACAAAAGATAGACACAAATAGCTGGAGGAACTTAATGGGACAAGCAGCATCCCTGGAGAGAAGGAATGGGTGGCGTTTCTGGTCGAGACCCTTTTTATTTCGAATTAGTGATGACCCCTTCTCCTATCTCCACCGGTCCCCCTCCTGTTGGACTCCCCCGAATGGCCTTCTACTCTCTTTAGACCATTTTAATTTCTAACTTTCCTTCCTACACATTTTTAATATACATATTGTCATCATATCATAATGTGATCCAATGCAAACTTTGCAAACTACACAGTTGTTCTGATGGTCACGAACAAAGTCACAAGTTAAGTATAGATGAAGATGGATGCCAGGCCCATCATAACTCATTTATTCACATAAAACTCCTTCAGCAGTATCTTAAATGATTCAGATGCATGCTTCTCACTACTCTCTGTCTATGTATGAAAAATGTCTTGATATTAGTCCTGCTTCATTGTTCACCAGTTTGTGCGTATCACAACATGATGGCAGGGTACTCTGGCAAGAACAATGAGAGATGAACATTAAATCGGAGTCATAGAGCTACACAGGTCAGAAAAGGACCCTTTGACGGGACGGAACAGTGCCGCAGTGGCAGAATTGCTGCCTTACAGCACCAGAGGCCTGGGTTCAATCGTGACAATGCTGTTAGGATGGATTTTTACGTACTCCCTGTGACCGCAAAGGTTTTCGCTGAGTGCCCACACTCCAGAAATGTGCTGGTTTGTAGTCTCATTGGCTTCTGTAAAATGCAAATTGTCCCTAGTGTGTAGGATAGTGTTAGTGCATGGGGTGATCGCTGGTCCGCATGGACTTGGTGGGCTGAAGGGCCGGTTTGCACACTGTATCTATAAAGTAAAGTAAAATAAAGACACATCTCATCCATGCCAGCCATGTTGCCTGACAGAACTAGTGTCACTTGCCACTGGGAACATATCCCCTCAAACCTTTCATATACATGTGAATTTAAAATCTTATAATGGTACCGATTGCTACCACTTCTCTCGCAGCTCGTTCCACATATCCACCACCTTCTGTGTGAAAAGGTTGCCCCTCAGGTTCCTTATAAACCTTTCTCTTCTCACCTTAAACATATGCCCTCTAGTTTAGTTTAGGTCTAGTACAGTAGTCAGGATCGAACCCGGGTCTCTGGTGCTGTGAGGCAGCAACTCCACAGCTGCACCACTGTGCCACCCACTAGCATGCTGGAGAGTGGTAGAATCTGGGGGGAGATAGTGGGAAGGTAAGATTATTGAGGGGCAAGGAAAGTGGGTACTTGATGGGCTTTTTCCCTGCTGTATGATTCTAAGACTCTTGTGCCATGCCAGAATTTAAAAGTCATATAAATACAGGGTAAAGACCCAGAGAGATCTGCTCTGCAGAAGAATGTTATTACAGACCTGACAATCTGTAACCAGGTCCAAGGAGAAGGGGGCAGCAAAGGTGAAAATGTAGCCAAATTAATGGAACACAATTTGGGAATTCCTCACTGATCCGACTTCCATCTCCTCAAAAGCAGTCCAGGAAACCTCTTCGAGAATTAAATAGTAACTGCAGAAGACCAAGGCAATGATTAGTTTGCGGGGAATCCTGGTAAAAGGCTTATTTTCAATACCTAGGAGGGCAGAGGATTGCAAGAACAAGAGCCCAGGGACAGAAAATTGTTTGTGGTTGTTTGCCGGAGGAAAGGGATGAGAAAACCAGGGAGGCACAAGGTTTCAGTTTAGTTTATTGTCACGTGTACTGAGGTACAGTGAAAAGCTTTTAGAAAAATAGAAACATAGAAAAATAGGTGCAGGAGTTGGCCATTCGACCCTTTGAGCCAGCACCGCCATTCAATATGATCATGGCTGATCATCTAAAATCAGTACCCCGTTCCTGCTTTTTCCCCATTTCCCTCGATTCTGTTAGCCCAAAGCGCTAAATCTAACTCTCTCAGTGAAAACATCCAGTGAATTGGCCCTCCACTGCCTTCTGTGGCAGAGAATTCCACTGATTTACAGCTCTCTGGGTAAAGATTTTTTTTCCTGGTCTCAGACCTAAATGGCCTTTGTTGCGTGCTAACCAGTCAGCAAAAAGACAATTCATGATTACAATCGAGCCATCCACAGTGTACAGATACAGGATAAGGGAATAACTTTTCCCGCAAGGTAAAGCCAGTAAAATCCGATCAAAGGTAGTCCGAGGGTCACCAATGAGGTAGATAGTAGTTCAGGACTGCTCTTTGCAAGAGTGGAACTCGCTATAAAAACATGGAGGACACGGGGGACACGTTTTTATGGCCGCCACGCGCGCATGCGCACACTCACACACACACACGCGCGAGGCTTCGGAAGCTGAATCCAGCGTTAAATGCAGCTCAACTCTGCCTGTCTCACCGGGTTAATTACAGCCCTGTCTGGACTGACGGGATACCAGCACTACTTCTCCGTGCTGGCTGTATTTACCGCAAGTCCAGGAAGGGTTGTAGGCTCACCTGGCGGGACAGACAGAGTTGAGCTGGGTTTAGCGCTGCTTCTCTGCATTGGCTGTGGGCCTGGGGGTACCGCGCCCGTCTGACTCCTGACCAAAGATCCTATAGCGGAGGATCTTTGCTGCCGACCTCTCTGGCAACCCGGGGGGGGGGGGGGGCACTCGGGACAGTGCCGGTTACACGGCAGGGATGGATCCTGGCTGCGGATGAAGCGCAGGCCTGTGCCACGTCTTCCTCCTCCAATCACCACACTCTATCCTCACTAACCCCCCCCCCTCCCCACTCCTCCCTCCTCCAATCATCGCGTTGAATCATCATGTCCCGGCCCATTGCCTGCTGACCAACGTCTCTCTCATCCAATCGGCGCCCTCGATCATCAGTCCCACCCCCAGTCTCACGGAAAGCGGAGATTTCACCGGGTTTTAAAAACCAGATCACAAAAACTGAGGGGGGGGGGGGGGGGGGGATGTCCCCCACCTCTCAAACATGGGGGAGGGGGGGGGGTGGGGGGTGGGACGTGTCCCCTCTGGCCCCCCTGGGTTTTCTGCCCCTAGCTCTTTGGTTGCAGTGGGATGGTTCAGTTGCCTGATAACATCTGGGAAGATACTATCCCTGAATCTGGAGGTGTGCGTTTTCACACCTGTACTATTCTGAAAGAATGGGCACTGAGGAGAGTAGAAAGGTTTGGGGAGGGGACAATGTGACTGATGGTGGGATCACATTGTATCTGGAAGGAACATGGAATTCTAACGGGTTGGATGTGGAAGCTAGTTCATGTTAGGCATGTGCTTGGGAATATGTATATTTAGTGACAACCAGCACCTTGCAGTCGCCACCTCCAACACGATCTCACCACTGGCTACATCTTCCCATCTCCCCCCCATTCGGCTTTCCGCAGAGACCACTCCCTCCGTAACTCCCTGGTCAATTCGTCCCTTCCCACCCAAACCACCCCCTCCCCTGGTACTTTCCCTTGCAACCGCAGGAAATGCTACACTTGACGCTTTACCTCCCCCCTTGACTCCATCCAAGGACCCAAACAGTCTTTCCATGTGAGGCAGAGGTTCACCTGCACCTCCTCCAACCTCATCTATTGCATCCGCTGCTCTAGGTGTCAGCGGCTCTACATCGGTGAGACCAAGCGTAGGCTTGGCGATCGCTTCGCCCAACACCTCAGCTTGGTTCACACTAACCATCCTGATCTCCCGGTGTCCCAGCACTTCAACTCCCCCTCCCATTCCAAATCCAACTTTTCTGTCCTGGGCCTCCTCCATGGCCAGAGTGAGTCCCACTGCAAATTGGAGGAGCAGCGCCTCATATTTCACTTGGGCAGTTTACACCCCAGCAGTATGAACATTGACCTCTAATTTCAGGTAGTCCTTGCTTTCTCCCTCCTTCCCCTCCCCTTCCCAGCTCTCCCGCAGCCTACCATCTCCGCCTCTTCCCTTCTTCTCCCCGCCCCCTCCCCCCCCACCTCTACATCAGTCTGAAGAAGGGACTCGACCCAAAACGTCACCTATGCCTTCGCTCCATAGATGCTGCCTCACCCGTTTAGTTTCTCCAGCATTTTTGTCCACCTTCAATTTTTCCAGCATCTGCAGTTCTTTCTTAAACATGCAGTCTGAACATGTCACTGTAACCATTCTACCCCCTTCAACTGGACAAGAAGAAATTGATGAGGCTTAGAGTCTTAGTGAGCTCCCATACCCTGCTGCAAGATTTCACATATCTTTTCAACTGCAGCCTGTAACAAATCGACCACATGACCATGGTAACACTGAGGATCACAAACAATGCTGTCTATTCCCTGTTTTGTAGTGGTGGTTGTGGCTGCATTCACCATCCTTAATATTCAAATTGTAGATGGTCTTAGTGAAACTAAGACATCACACGCAGTGTTCATCACCATTAGAACAGCCACTGATGACACATTAACTGGCTTTCTCTTTTCAATGGCACCACTGGTTGCTTCCATCAATACTTTTTGGTTTTATTTCAGATTTCCAGCATGCTCAATACTTTTTCAATAGTCTTTGTTGTGTTGCTACATCTTTTCTTTGAAACAAAAAGTTGCTTTTCGAAACTGAGTAACGTCTCCCCGCAGCTGTTTACAATGGAGTTTCGGTGAGTGAGCAACAACTTCAGAGGTTTCAGACCGCTGCCAGCAGTTTGTTTGCGGTCAGTTTGACTTTGTGCTTCCTGGCGGCTACGATAAAGCTGAAAGCCAGCTGCCAAACTCCGTGAGATTCACTTTGCTCATTTGGTGGGATTTTTTACTTCCAAAGCTGTGAGTTCAGGCGTTGCTTCTGGACTACTGGCACTTTAATCTACTCCGATATTCTGAAGCAGCGCTGTGTTGCTGGAGGAGCTGCCTTTTGGATAAGATGTCAGACCGATGACCTTGTTTGTACTCTCTGAAGGTAAGATGAAGTTCCCCCTTTGGAGCGGCTAATATTCTTCCCCAAGACAATAGCTCTAAAATCAGGATTACGTTGGAGGTATGCTGCAGAGCCAGGCATGCAACAAAAACAGTTTATGCAGGAGAGTAAAAAGTATTTAAAGGAACAATAACATTCTTACTTGCTGCAACTTTACAAGCACATTAATCCAACAACACAACAAATAAATATACAATAATGAATTATACAATAAATGATTATTAATATTACATAGTCAGTGTCCTACTTTGCTGTGAGTTATATATGATGTGTTTATTTATATATCAGTGACTGCACATCAAATTATTTTATAGAACATGAGACATTTAAGGATGCTGTTCAGAGATGTAAAACAGGATTAAATTAATACATATCTTTAAGGGCGGCATGGTGGCGCAGCCTAGGATTTGCTGCCTTAAGGGCCTGTCCCACTTACGTGTCCTTGGCACGCAAATTACGCAACCTCGTGGGCGCGTTGAGGCGCATGGACATCGTATATGGCCGCGCGGGGCCGGTCCCACTGAAAAACGCGGAGGGGTATGTAGTTGTGCGCGACATCGCGCGGGGCTCCGAAATTGTTGTAGCGAACAAAATCTTCACACGCCAACGGCCTGTCGCGGAACTGAGGGCCAAATTGGGACAGGCCCAAGACCCTGGCGCGATGCAACGTCTCACCTGCAACAGCAGCAGAAGCAGGCAAACAATCGCCGAACTCGGCCTGTGGCTCACGGCCGTTGTGGTCCGGATCCGCCCCCACTTCTACTCCCAGGACGGGGCCAAGAAAATTGAAGATAGACACAAAATGCAGGAGTAACTCAGCGGGACTGGCAGCATCTCTGGAGAAAAGCAATGGGTGACGTTTCGGGTCAAGACCCTTCTTTTCAGACTGAAGAAGACTCTCGACATGAAACGTCACCCATTGCTTCTCTCCAGAGGTGCTGCCGGCCCTGCTGAGTTACTCCAGCTTTGAGTCCATCTTCAAATGACGTCACGCGCTCCTGACGGCTGTGAAGTCGAACGAAGTCGCACGCGACCTTCGCGGGACCGTCGAGGCTCAACGCGACCACGTAATTTGCATGCCAAGGACATGTAAGTGGGACAGGCCCTTTACACCGCCAAAGACCAGGCTTTCATCCTGATTACAGGAGCTGTCTGAACGGAGTTTGCACATTCTCTCTGTGGGTTTTCTCCGGGTGCTCCAGTTTTACTCCTACATTCAAAAGACGTGCAGATTTGCAGGTTAATTAACGTTTGTAATTGCCCCTAGTGTGTCGGATGCAAAACTGGGATAGCATTGAACTAGTGTACCGGTGATCGTTGGTTGGCATGGACCCGGTGGGCCGAAGGGCCAGCTTTCACGCTGTATCTCTAAAAATATATCTTTATCATCATGAATCAACAAGGCCTAGAAACTTTGGACCAGTTCCTTTAATTATTTACAGCAGTATTTTGTTTACTGTTTAAAGATTTAGGAATGATGGCAGTGGACTGCAACATTACAAACGAGGACTTCATGATACTCCATCAACTGAATGATGGAAAGCATTCAAAACACCAATTTGTCATGTCATGGCAACCACATAAAACTTACTTCATGGAAGCATGGAATAGTTACAATTCCCTAATCGCTGTTTAGAGTTTAGAGCACGGAAATAGGCCCTTTGACCCACTGAGGTCATGCTAACCATCGATCACCCGTTAGCACTGGTTCTATGTTATCCCACTTTATCACCCACTCCCTGCACATTAGTGGCAATTTTAATGCGGCCAATTAAGGTACAAGATACAAGATACATTTAATTGTCATTTGGACCCCTTGAGGTCCAAAGGAAATGCCGTTTCTGCAGCCATACATTACAAACAAATAGACCCAAGACACAACATAATTTACATAAACATCCATCACATTGCTGTGATGGAAGGCCAAATAAACTTATCTCTCCAATGCACTTCCCCCCCCCCCCCCCCCCCCCCCCCCCCCCCCCCCCCCCCGATGTCAGAGTCAAAGCCCCCCGCTGGCGATGGCGATTGTCCCGCGGCCATTAAAGCCACGCCGGTGGTGCGAGGTCGCACACCGGGTTCTTGATGTTAGAGCCCCCGGCGTGCGCTCGCAGAGTCCCGCGACCATTCCAAGCCGCGCGGGGCAGTGATGTAGGCCCCACTCCAGGAGCTCTTCAACCCCGCAACTCGGGCGGGGGAAGTCGCCGTTGCGAGAGCCCTGAAAAGCGGTCTCCCTCCAGGGACCCGCGGGCTCCCGGTGCCGCCGTATCCCAGACCTGCCGTTTCCGTTGGAAAGCCTCCGACTGTCGGTCGGGCCCAGCAGCAGCCAGCAGCAGCGCCCCTCCACCATTAGTGCCAGCCCCGCGACGGCGATGGTTAATCGGCACCAGTCCCCGGTCTCTTCCTGTTGGAGGCCACTCCTCGTTGCAGCCCCAACGATAACGGAAAACCGACGAGAAAAGGTCAGGTCTACAAACCTGCACGACTTTGAAATGTAGGTGGAAACTGGAGCACCCATGAACTAAAGCCCCATGCGAACTGACGGAGAACGTGCAAACTCCACACCGACAGCACCCGAGGTCAGGATCGAACCCACGCCTCTGGCACTGTGAGGCAGCGACTCTACTAGCTGCGTCACTGTGCTGCCCATCCATCCCTACCAGGTTTACCTCCAACTTCTTTTACGAGTCCTTACTAATATTTCATTAGCTCTTAGTTACCCGATTGCCCCTTGAAGGCCATAATGGAAACCTACCTCCACCACATCTGCAGGCAGTGCTGATATCCACCTTTCACACAGTGGGCTTCATGAATCCACAACCATCGCACAGATTACTCATTAAAGTATATTAGGCCTTTGGTGTAGTTTAGTTGGATGAGACAGCAAATTTAAATGTACATTTGTACCAAAGTGGTATTTTGCAAAGTGGTTTGCAGGTTTTGCTTATGCTACATATTTGTGAAATATAAAAGCCTAAAGCCACATTTTGCAAGGTGCGCTAATTATGCATAAATACCATGCTATCACCACATTGACACTAAATTCAAATAATGAATCCCTGGGATATTTAGTACGATGCAATAATTATGGACAAGAATCACAAAATGATTGCAGAAGGGGACAGTGGAAAGATTTGTGATACTAGTTATTGTGTGAACAGCAAAGTGGTTCTTGAGGGAATAGTAACATTTATTGGATGGAGTATTATATGAAGTGATGTCTATTAGGTAAAATGGGCAGTAAAGCCTCCTTTGGTATAAATTGAATGGGATCATTTCCAGATATGGAAAATCTACTCTAAAAGTGGCAGATGCAACAGCACACAGGAGGATACCTGCCCTTGAAGCAGCAGAACTCCATTGAAACAGCACATTACTGACCGAAGCAAAAAGCAGCAAAGCAAACACAATGCTGAAGTGCTCAATCAGTTGAGGATATTTTGAAGACCGCAATGTTAAAATTGTACCATCTTGTGATCGGATGGCCCTGTGAAAATTGTATCGCCCAGCGCGGGGGGGCTGAGATTTCCCCCCCCCCCCCCCCCCCCCCCCCCCGATGCAGGAGCTTGATTGCCCCGACGTGGAGGGCTTGACCGCCGGCTATGGGAGCCAAGATCGCCCCACCCATAGAAGGCTTGAGGTCCCCGACCGCGGGAGAACAAAGAAGGGAAGAGGTTGAATTTTTTTTCGCCTTCCATCACAGCGAGGAATGTGGAGTCACTGTGGTGGATGATTATGTTCAAATGTATTTGGTGTGTTTTGTTGCTTTTCATTGGCATGACTGTATGGCAAATCAAATTCCTCATATGCTGCAAAACATACTTGGCAAAGTATGATTAGAATTATGATTATGATTTTCACACACGGAACTGCATCGGTGAACATACCAATGCCACCTATTTAGATAGGAGTTTTAATATGAAGAAAACAATCTTAGCATAAGCTCAATCCAAAGAAACGGTGACACTGAGACGCACAGAGAGAAAGTAGGTCTTTGCAATTCTGTAGTTGGATAAAACTATTTCCCATGAGCTACAAATGAAATATGCTCAGAAATGTGAAAAAGAGAGAGTACAAGGTGGCACAATATCGTCAGTCTACAGATCCTTGCAGCGAGGAGTTGCCAAGGATCATTAAAGAAGAGCGGCTATGATTGGGAATAATGCTGCAGAAGAGTGAAGTGCCATCTGATAGCTGTTGATTTGCTCTAATAGCAGTAAAGAGGGTGAAGGAAATGATGCATCTATCATAACCTGAAAAGCTAATTGTCTCTTCTGTTCAACCAGACCCAGTAAGACCTTAGGATAATCAGCATCACCTACAGTATCTAATGCCAGGAAGGCAACTGTGTACAGTGGTCATTGATGTCTGCTCTGGGTGAGATAGGAGGGACTTGCAGGGTTTAAAGTTTCTGAAATGAGAACAGTGTGTGGAATGATGGGTGGAGAGAATCTGCAGAGGCACTGAGGATGAGGACAGTATAGTAAAGGGAAGAATGTGTCAGTAATGGATGCATGGATGGATGGATGGATGGATGGATGGATGGATGGATGGATGGATGGATGGATGGATGGATGGATGACAATATGGGGACAATAGACAATAGACAATAGGTGCAGGAGTAGGCCATTCGGCCCTTCGAGCCAGCACCGCATCACTCCAGTCCTCAAACAACTTCACTGGCTTCCCATCTCCCACCGGATCATCTACAAAATCCTGATCCTCACCTACAAAGCCCTCCACCATCTGGCCCCCCCCATATCTCACTGACCTCCTCTCCCCCTACCAACCCTCACGGTCCCTCAGATCCCCATCAGCTGGTCTCCTCTCCATCCACAAGTCCAACCTCCGCAGTTTTGGGGACAGAGCCTTCTCCAGGGCAGCTCCCAGGCTCTGGAACTCCCTCCCCCAACTGATCCGCAATTCCGTGTCCCTTACCATCTTCCAGTCCCGCCTCAAGACCCATCTCTTCACCTCTACCTATCCTTAGCCCCACGTGCCGTCCCTTTTCATCTGTGCATTAATTGCCTCATACTGTGTTTTGTATTGAATTCTGTATTTACTTTGTGTACTATTCATGTCTCTGCTATTTATTTCATTCCCCTTACATGTTTTTCCTCTACCTGCTAAATTTTTGTAAGGTGTCCTTGAGACTCTTGAAAGGCGCCCATAAATAAAATTTATTATTATTATTATTAATATGATCATGGCTGATCATCCCCAATCAGTACCAAGTTCCTGCCTTCTCCCCATATCCCTTGACTCCACTATTTTTAAGAGCCCTATCTAGCTCTCTCTTGAAAGTATCCAGAGAAGCCTCCACTGCCCTCTGAGGCAGAGAATTCCACAGACTCACAACTCTCTGTGTGAAAAAGTGTTTCCTCATCTCCGATCTAAATTGCTTACCCCTTATTCTTAAACTTTGTCCCTGGTTCTGGACTCCCCCAAAATCGGGAACATGTTTCCTGCCTCTAGCATGTCCAAACCCTTAATAATCTGAAATGTTTCAATGAGATACCCTCTCATCCTTCTAAATTGTGTATATGGTGATAGTGATGGATGCATCTGCAAAGTAAGTTGACTGAGGAGTGCTGAGCTTATGTAGACTTGAGCAGGCAGAGTAAAGAGGTTGCCAGTATGTTGTCAGGATTTGAAGGGCTGTGCTATAAGGAGAGATTGAGCAGGCTAGGACTCTATTCCTTGCAGTGCAGGAGGGTGAGGGGTGATCAAACAGAGGGGTTCAAAATCATGAGAGGAATAGATCAGGTAAATGCACAGAGTCTCTTGCCCAGAGTAGGGGAATCAAGAACCAGAGGATATATGTTTAAGGTGATAGGGGAAAGATTTAATAGGGATTTTATTACACAAAGGGTGGTGCGTGTATGGAATGAGCTGCCGGAGGAGGTAATTGAGGCAGGTACTATCGCAACATCTAAGAAACATTTGGACAGGTAGATGAATAGGATAGGTGTTGAGAGATATGGGCCAAACGCAGGCAGGTGGTACTCGTGTAGATGGGAAATGTTGGTCGATGTCGGCACATTGATCCAGAGGGCCTATTTCCACACTGTATGATTCTATAACTCCATGACTATGATTTAAGAGACTGTTTAAGAAAGAACTGCAGATGTTGGAAAAATCAAAGGTAGACAAAAGTGCTGGAGAAACTCAGCGGGTGAGGCAGCATCTATGGAGTGAAGAAATAGGCGACGTTTCGGGTCGAGACCCTTTTTCAGACTCCGAAGAACATACAAAGCACAGAAGAAGATGAAGCATCAAAGTCTGAAGAAGGGTCTCCACCCGAAATATCGTCTATTCCTTTGCTCCATAGATGCTGCCTCACTCGCTGAGTTTCTCCAGCAATTCTGTCTACACATACCAGAATATACGTGAGGGTGATACTGTCGTAACCTCATTGTCACCTTCTCTGCTGCCAATGCTACCATGATCTCAAGCCCACCTCTGATCTCATGAACCAACCCCAACTCCTCCCTCTCCTCTGAGCCTCCTTACTCCCACCACATTACCTCCTGAGCGTGTAGAGGTGAGAGCAGATGTCCACTCTGGCCATCTGCATCACCGGATTGCCATCCATTTTAATTCTCTCACATTCCTATGACAATTAGTTTGTCTTTGACTTCACCCACTGCCAGGGTATCTTCAAACACAAACTAGAGGAGCAATACCTCATATTCTACCTGGGTAGTCTACAGCCCAAACGGTTGAATTCTCCAATTTTAGTTACCTCGTATTCCCTATTGTGGTTATTGCAGAAAGTTAGGCCAATTTTAGCGGCTTGTGGCAGGAACGTGCAACGGTTGAATGGGTGATAAGGGTCACTGGTAAGGGACGGCTGGCAAACAGGAGGCTTTCAAAATTAAGAAAGGAAGACAGCAAGAACAGTTTGTTATAATTATGGTGAAGGGTAAGGTTGGAAAGTTTTGTGAACCCTGGTATACAAGATATATTGAAGATTTAATAGGGATTTTATTACACAAAGGGTGGTGCATGTATGGAATGAGCTGCCGGAGGAGGTAATTGAGGCAGGTACTATCGCAACATCTAAGAAACATTTGGGCAGGTAGATGAATAGGATAGGTGTTGAGAGATATGGGCCAAACGCAGGCAGGTGGTACTCGTGTAGATGGGAAATGTTGGTCGATGTCGGCACATTGATCCAGAGGGCCTATTTCCACACTGTATGATTCTATAACGCCACGACTATGATTTAAGAGACTGTTTAAGAAAGAACTGCAGATGTTGGAAAAATCAAAGGTAGACAAAAGTGCTGGAGAAACTCAGCGGGTGAGGCAGCATCTATGGAGTGAAGAAATAGGCGACGTTTCAGGTTATATATTGAAGCTTTGGTCAGGACCAAAGAATGAAACATTGTACAGTCATAGGAGAGTCATAGATTCATAGAATCAAAGAGATATACCGCAAGGAAACAGGCCCTTCACCTCGCCTTATACATGGCGACCAAGTTGGCATTCTTGGTCAGCCCGATTTACCCATATTTGGCCCATATCACTCTAAACTTTTCCTATCTATATATCTGCCGTAATTGTCTTTGGAAAGACATAATTGTATGTGCTTCGATAGCTTCCTGTGACAGGTCGTTCCAGATGCTGACTACTATCTGAATGAATGTTGTCCCTGCGGTCTCTCATAATTCTCTCCCTTCTCACCTTCAGCCTATTCCTTTTAGTTTTAGAATTCACTAACTTGGGAAAAAGACTGTGAGGGTTCACTATAAGCATGTTCCCCATGATCTTGTACACTTCAATAAAGTTATCCATCATCTCCTAAGCTCCAAAGGAAAAATGTCCCAGCCTACACAATATATAAGTTAAACCCACAAGACCAGGTAATTTGGGCAGTCTACAACCCAGCGGTATGAACGTTGATTTCTCTCATTTCAATTAACTCCTGCATTCCCCCCCCCCCCCCATATCCTCACCACCCTCCATCCCCAATCTTTGCACATCCATAATCTTTTCCACTCGTCACTTTAATTTCATGTTTCATGTATTTTGTGTTTTATGACTGTTGGCGATCAATTTCCCTCCTGGGATAAATAAAGTTCTATCGTATCGTATCGTTTCCCTCTTGCCCCCTTGCACACTCCAGTCAATGGATCCTCACCCCACTCTACCTCCCCTACCGCGCATCCCTATCACCCTCTGTTGTTCCATATCCCACCGTCCCCGCTTTGTAGATGGTGGCGTGTCCGGAGGTGAGTCATTTGGTGCGGGATACTCGGCTACTAACCTGCTCCTTTAACCGTGGCACTTATGGTTTTTAATTGTCTGCTAGGCTGAATAATGGCGTGCCGATGTCAGGAAATAAATCAGTATGAATCTCCCTTCTGACCTAGAGGCAGGACAAGGTGGTGATATCTGACTGCCCAGGTAAATGTAAAACATTCCGCAACACTTCAGAGCACAGGGGCATTTTCCTCCTCTATCCTAACATCATCATTCATCCGTTAACAGACAAGTCCAAAGAGCAATTCACCTTAAAACAATTTATCACAATGCCATTCGTGAGCCCATTCAGAGTGCAAGTCAGCTGCTGTACATTCACAAAAGGATAAAACATCTGGAACGAGCTGTCAGAGGAAGCTATCGAAGCACATACAATTATGCAGATGTGCATTTTGAAAGTAAACTGTTCACACTCACAGAAGTCAAGTCCTTGCACCGATACACACCCACTAGCCATCTTTGTGCATCCAACAACTTCTTTGCAAATTTGCAACAAAGTGCTGGGGTAACTCAGTGGGTCAGGCAGCATCTCAGGAGAACATGGATAGGTATAATTTCGGGTCAGGTCTGATGAAAGATCCAGACCCGAAATGTCACCTGCCCATGTTCTCCAGAAATGCTGCCTGACCCGCTGATTTATTTAAGCACTTAGTGTCTTATTTTGTAAACCAGCATCTACAGTTCCATGTTTCCATATTTCTTCTTTCCAAATTTGAATCATTTGAAGCCAATGGGATTTAATTAAAGAAGAATGAAACATGTTCATTTACCTGTTGATTAGGGATGAATTATGATTACATTTATTTAATATTCATTCCCTTTTCCCTTGTATTGAACAATCATTACTTCATTTTTTCAGAAACACAGTTGAGAAAAACCGAACAGCCAACAGCAGATGCTGGAAATAAACAATGAAAAAAACCCCCAGAAAATACTGGAAAAACAAAATAATTTCAATGGCATCTGATGAAGGATTTTCGAACTGAAAGATTGCGTAAGGTGTAGGAAGGAACTGCAGATGCAGGTTTATAACGAAGAAAGATGCAAAAAACTGGAGTAACTCAGCAGATTAGACAGCATCTCTAGAGAAAAGGAATAGATGCTTTTTTGGGTCAAGACCCTTCATCAAAAATATTGTTCTGTTTAGTAGGCTTTCATTCAAAGCTAAACAGCTTTCCTCAAGTTTTAGAGGGATATGTGCCAAACATTGGCAGGTGGGACTAGTGTAGTTGGGGCACCTTGGTTGGCATGGACAAGCTGGGTGGAAGGGGCGGTTTGACCCTATGACTCTGTGTCGGCAGCTGAGAAGGACATGAAGAGTGTCCTAAAAATATTAGCATAGATATTCCAATGGTATGACAGCTTATGCCCTGGATTTCTATTTTACTTTGAGATCAAGGATGGCGTTCTGAATTAATTTGATTCCGAGGTGAATCATGCAATCTTCTCAGCAAATTCAATGGCACAATTTGCTCTGCCCTTCTCACCCACGGGACCATGTTGGGTGCTACAAAACTGTGATACCTGCAAGCTTCACTCAATGTGGTAAAACAAAGTTAGAACATATAAATGTATAGCACAGGAACACGTCCTATGGACCACAATGTCCCTGTTGAGTTTAATAATCCCAAGTTATACTAATCTCCTCTTCCAGCATATCATTCATATCCCTCCATTCCCTGCATTTCCATGTGCCTATTCATAAGCCTTTTAAGTCCCACTATCGTACCGGCCTACAGCAGCACGTTCCACATACTTACCCACCACTCAATAAAAAACATGCCCCTACAAATCTCCTTAAACTTTGCTGCTCTCTAGTAATTTGCTTTTTTTCCATCTGGGTAAAAAGGTTGTGACTGTCTACCCTCTGTGCCTCCACCACTGCCCAGGGTGTGGGCTCATTCAGCCAACAGGTTCTTCACGGAGGTTACACAGAAAAGCTGGAGAAACTCAGCGGGTGCAGCAGCATCTATGGAGCGAAGGAAATAGGCAACGTTTCGGGCCGAAACAGGTTCTTCACGGATGTGCATTTGTCTCTGCACTTATCTTACTCCCTCTGAGTCTGATAGTTGAGAGGTCCACATCATGTTCAGAGAGGAAACTCTGAAGGACCTGCTAATATAAGCGTAAGATTCGTTCTGGACCCTTGGAAGTCGCGCATAAAAAAAAATCACGTCAACCCATAAATAACAGCAATGGTGCGAGGATACCTGATTCAGTCCCATATAATCTTTGAAAGTGATAAATATCAGAATCGATAGGAGAATGAAACCTATTCAGCAACCATTCAAAATGCTGATATGCTTCTATTTTCTTTCCATCTTTGTAGTACAAATGGATGCGCAGCAAATATTTTAAATCAGACAGTACAAGGTCTTATAGCAGCAAAAAAAAGGATACAAATTGTACAGGAAGACAAGATTTAGCTTCTACTCTTATTCATACACAGTGATTTGTAGTATTTTACATCTTCAGATATTGCACATAACATTTTGTGTCACATTATTTTAGGTGCTTATATTTGATATTATTTTTATATTATATTAGATATTATTTTATTTTAGAAATTCCTGTAATGAATATATATTTGTTTAAATTCTGTGCTGTGAGCTTTGACTGAGTTTACTAATCTTGGATGTGTTTAAACCAGACGGGTCTCAAACCCGATGAGGATTCAGTTGCATTTCTGATACAAAGCCAGTCCTTGGTTTTACGCTGATAGCGAATTTGACTGCATTAAGACTTAACATTATCCATTCCAGATGCTTTAAAAGAGAGCCATGAGTTTCTGAATAATTCTTTCAAAGTAAAGGTTGAGGGAAGTATGGGCGGTATCCTCTAAATGCTGAGAAAGTCACACTTAAAAGAAAATTAATCTCGCCCAGCTTTCTCCATTAATTCTCATACCAGTTAAACATCAGAGAAGTATTTCTCTGTGATCTGACAGGTAATCTAACACATACACAGCAGCAGGTAAACACTGGTGCCGCAGATAGGAGCAAGAATGGCAGAGATCAGGGTAATCACTCTGATGTGCCTAATTCCGTCTATAGTGTGGCATGACAGGAAGACATGAAATTGGTCCCGGCAGATGAGATAATAAGCAAAAATTCTGGCCCTGTGAGAGATTGCTGATTTAATGCCACTATGTGAAATGCACAGGGATTTGTTTCCGAATCCTGACAGTTACAACAAGCAAAGTCATCAGCAAAGATGGATTAGGTAGGAGTCTGCTACATGTCAGGTAATAATTATCACCTGGAATATCCTATTATGACACTGGCCTTCCATGAGACAAAAATAGAAAGCTTGGTTTCATTTAGTTTAGTTTAGAGATATAGTGTGGAAACAGGCCCTTCGGCCCACCGAGTCTGCACTGACCGGCGATCCCTGCACATTAACACTACCCTACACCCGCTAGGGACAAGTTACAGCAGCTAATTAACCTGCAAACCTGTATGTCTTTGGAATGTGGGAGGAAACCGAAGATCTCGGAGAAAGGCCACACAGATCACGGGGAGAACGTACAAACTCCGTACAGACAGCACCCGTGGCCGTAATTCTGATCTTACCACTTATGAACATGAACTTCTATGAGATTAGCCCTGCCTGCATTCATTAAAAAAAAAGAATTGTAAAAATCACACGCGTAAATCATGATTTTGACATTAGCGTTAGGTTTCAAACAGCACCATTATAGCGAAAAACATGTTTCAAATTTGGCAATAATGTATATCAGGAGATGTCCAGGAATTTTGACGTCGTGAACATTAGTGAAAAGGGCAATTTGTTTCTGCAAAACTGTTATAATTTCTATTTAAATCTCATTATTTGGAATATTTTGAAAGTAGCAGTAGTTTGGGGAGGCTAATAACATCTAATCACCTTAAAGGTCAGCAAGTGACAGCTTTTGACATCAAATAGGAGCACTGCCTTCAGTAAGAAGGATTAACTTAATCACCTCTTACAGATTCAGCTTGTCTCCGAAAATGCTGACTTTGTGACAAGATGGAACTTGGATTTAAGTATCTCTGAAACATTTATTTGTGGTCTTGAACTGCATTGGGAAAACGGTGAAGTTTTGACTAAATGTTCTGACTGCATCTCACCTGAAGAAAAGTTTGAAGCTTCAACTCAACACTAAATGTGGGTGCTTCATCTTTCAGCTCATTGTTAAGTGGTAGTGTGCTGGTTTAATTTAGTTTAGAAACAGACCTTTCAGCCCACCACGTCCTAGCTGACCGACGATCAATTAGTACACTAACACTATCCTACAAGGACTAGGGACAATTTACAATTTTACCAAGTAAATTAACCTACAAACCTGTACGTCTGGAGTGTGGGAGGAAACTGGAGTATCCAGAGAAAACCCACGTAGACCACGGGGAGAACGTTCAAACTCTGTGCAAACAGTACCCATAGTCAGGATCGAACCCAGCTCCCTGGTGCTTGTAAGGCAGCAACTCTGCAGCTGCGCCACCAAGCTGTCCTTAAAAAAAAAAGCAGCAGAAATAGCAGAGTTCAGAGGAAGGGCAGGCGAGTTGAAAGCCTGTTAACTATATTCTCTCTCAGAAATAGCTACGTTTCTGTCCCACCCCCCTCAATTTAACTCCAAAACTTAGAGAGAGCCTTTTGGCAGCATCCAGAGGAAGAAGTTAATTGTTTGTGGCCCAATGACATACTTTGGATCTCCAATTAATTCCGACTGTGGGATATGTGATTTGCCAATGGTCTCTAAGCAGCAACGGGGCAGGAAAGGTCCAGCCATGTAATGCATTTTAAATCAGGTGAAGCAACGACATTGTAGGTGACCTGACAAAGAAACATTATCATGACACACAAACTCCCTTCCTGGCTGTTGGATCTGACCTGCACTGTGATTTCACAGATTTATGAACACACCAGACAAAATGGAAAATACTCTAGCAATGCATGAAAATCATTCCATTCAGTTGGACCTTTTCCTCTCACCTGTCTCGTGGAGAAGTCTATGTGGAAGAATTCCTGGATCACGAAGTCATCTAGACAAAGGTCTTCATCGAATATCTTTGAACTCCTGCAAGGAAAAAAAGTTATGCACCCTGTTGCATTGTGTAGGAAGGAACTGCAGAGGATGGTTTCAACCGAAGGTAGACACAGAAAGAAGGAGTAACGCATCAGGTCCGACAGTGTCTCTGGAGAAAAGGAATAGGTAACGTTTTGGGTCGAGGCCCTTCTTCAGACTCTGAAGAATGTATTCGACCCGAAAAGTCACCTACTCCTTTTCTCCAGAGATGCTGTCTGACCCGCTGAGTTACTCCAACTTTTTGTCTCTACCCTGTTGGATAGTTCACTGGACAGGCTGTCAAAATCATTTGCCAAAACTCCCCATCACCAGAACTTTCAAACAAGCATCTAGATCAGGTCCCAACCCAAAGTTTGGCATTCCATTCTCTCCATACACTAAGCCTGACCCCTTGAGTTTGCCCAGCACTTAGTATTTATTTTACCAAGAACTTGCAGGCTGATCATTCACATAGAGCTACATTTTCAGCACCACTACACATCATCCTTAAGGTGGCCACGCTGAGATGAGATTAATTGAGGCAAAGAGCTGGAGAGGAAAATAGACCAGGACCAAACAGGGCCAGTCACAAATGACCTCAGGCTGGGCATTATCTGGTAGGTCCAATGTTGGCCAGGGAAAGTGTGATCTCAGGAAAAATAAAGTAGCGAAGTGTAGATGCTGGTTTAATCCGAAGATAGACTCAAAATACCGGAGTAACACAACAGGTCAGACAGCATGTCTGGAGAAAAGGAATAGGTGACGTTTCTGATCGAGAAATCTTTTCGTTTTTCTCCAAGATGCTGTCTGACCCGTTTACTCCAGATTACTCCAGCTTCTTGTGACTATGTTTGGAGAACTGTGGAACTGGTAAAATGATTAGGGTGGAGGAAGGGGGCATGAAGGAAGGGGGCATGGAGGGGAAAGGGGGGGGGGGAAGAGAAGTACGAAATGGAGTTACTGAAAATTAGATAATTCAATTTTCATACCACTGAGTTGCAGCTACACACGCAGGATAGAGGTGGTGTTCCTGCATTTTGCATGAGGCCTTACTCTGGCATTGGAGGAGGCCCAGATCAGAAAGTTCAGTATGGGACTGGGAAGGGGAGTTGAAATGTTTGGCAACCGGGAGATCCTGTAAGCCCAGGCGGACCGAGCGTAATTGTTCAGTGAAACAGTCTCCGAGTCTACATTTGGTCTTGCGGAGTCCAGGGGATCACATCGGGAGCACCGGATGTAGCAGATGAGGTTACATAGAAAGTCTTAAATGGCCTCCCCTTTATTCTAGAGGAGCTACATGTGACCCCCTGGCTATTGATCATCATAAATGATACAATTTGAAATAATTTAAATATTTCTACAATTTCTTCTGCAACTGCATAAGTGGATAGACATGCAGATAGATCCAATCTTCTCTATGTACACTCTGAGGCAATACAAGCAGACATTTCCAGCCACTAGAATAGCTATTAATATCAACGTTTTGATGAAGGGTCTCTAACCTGAAAACTTAACTGTTTCTCTTCCAGCAGATTCCAACTGATCATAAGTGTTTATACATTTTTGTTATTTTCATTTCTGAATTAAAAGAGATTGTCAATTAATTTTTCACAGTGATTAACTTGGTTCCATTTGGGTCTCTTGAAGATTATTTTCACGCTTGTAGTAACACATTTGGAGGTGGTGCTCCAATGTTAATAAATAATGCTAAATAGCTCTAAACTAAACTAAACTAATCTCTAAATATGGCTAGTTCTTCCATATCTTTGTCCATTTCAGGACAACAGACCAATCCTTAAAGCTTAGCTTTCAGATGTATACAAACCCCAAGTTTATTATTTTCTAGTTTAGAGAAACAGCGTGGAAACAAGCCTTTCGACCCACCAATGCCGTGCCAACCAGCGCTCTCCGCACACTAACACTATCCTACACACTAGCACCAATTTGCAATTTTACCAAGCCAATTAGCCTACAAACCTATATGTCTTGTCTTTTCACCGTTTTATTTTTATTTTTAGTTAGTTAAAGTGTTTTGTTTGGAGGTCTAGGGGGGGGGGGGGGGGGGTGGGGGGGGGTGGGGGGGGGGGGGGGGGGGGGGGGGGAAACTGCCTTTCAGGGTCCCTACCTGGTCGGAGATGCAGCTTTTCTCCAGGCTTCAGCTTCGACCCGTTCTCGCGGCCTACCAGCGGGCCTGGAGCGGCGTTTCCTGTCGCGGATCGCCCAGAACCTCGGCTTTGGTGGCAGCACAGCGCTGGAGCGCTATCGTGGAGCGGGCGATGCCTTGCCTGGGTCGCCGCGCTGGAGCTCCGGTGAGCTGAGGCCGCCGGGTAAAACATCGTGGAGCTGCGGGCGGCGGTGCCGAACTTTACACCGGGAGCCTGGGATCTCGCGACGAGACCGCCAGTTATGGAGCTCCAACCGGCGCGGCCTTGTCGGCTTCGGAAGCCGCGGCCTCCAGTACCAGGGTTCCCATGCCGCTGTGAGGACTCTCCCGACGCCGGAGCAACATCACCCGGCGAGAACGGCCAGGAACATCGGGCCTCCGTAGAGGCAACTGTGGAGGCCTCAATGGGCCCGACTATGGGTGAACTGGGGTTGGGGACTGGACTTTGTGCCTTCCCTCATGGTGGGAGCCATTGTGGGGGAATGTTCTTTGTGTTTAAGACTCTCATTGGTGTTATGTCTGTATTCTTTTGTGTGCTGCAAAATGGCAAAAAGCATTTCACTTTATTACACCTCGGTGTATGTGAATGTGACTAATAAAATACCTTTGAATACTTTGATTGTGAGAGGAAACCCATGCAGGTCACTGGGAGAGGTAAAAAATCCATACAGACAAGCACCTGCAGTCAGGATTGAACTTCTCTGGTGCTGCAAGGCAGCAACTCTACTGCTACACCAGCATGCCGCCCAAGTATTTTGAATGGGGCTCTGTCATAGCCTCCTTTGCCATTCCATTGACATCATCATCCTATTTTATCTGGCCCTTTTCGGCAGACAATTCATGAGTCTGTGATCAAATGGGTTCATGTCTTAATAAAGAACATTGAAAAGTACAGCACAGGAGCAGTCTCTTCGGCCCACAATGTCTGTGTCACACACAATGCCATGATGTATTAATCTCAACTGCTTGCACATGATCCAAATCCCTCCATTCCCTGCTTGTCCACGTGCCTATCTAAAAGACTCTTAAATGCCACTATTGCACCTGCCTCCACTGCCACCCTGGCAGTGAATTCCAGGCACCCACCATCCTCTGTGGAGAAAATCGTGCTCTCTTGTAAATGTTGCCCCTTTCATGTTAAATCTATGCCCTCTAGTCTTTAACTTCTGTACTCTGGGAAAACGGTTGTGATCATCTCCTCTATCTAACCCTCCCATCATTGTATATACTTCTATCAGAACGTCAAGCGCTCCAGAGAAAACAATTCAAGACTGTCCAATCTGTCCTTGTAGCTAATATTCTGTCATCTCGGCAGCATTCTGGTAATCCTCTTTTGCACCATCTCCAAAACATTCACATTCTTCCTGTGATTGTTCATGTAATTCATTCACACTTCAGTCTGAAATTGTACATTGGCTAAATTTGTGTTAAAAAAATTGCTCACGATCAAGATTTTTCTTTACAGCTCTTAATTCCACTGTTGTGGCATCTTTCATTGACTGTGAAATATCTTTTTTATTCATTACTTGATGGATAAGGCATTCACTACAGCCATTTGCTTGGATACTCTGCAGGTCAATATGTATAATACACAGGCAAAGGTTTCTTATGGCTTGTGTCCATGACATTAGTAACCATTGCCGGACGTGACGGCTGGAAGCATCATAAGCAACCTTTTGTTCTCGGTTGGTGCTATAATGCTCCAAAATGGATTCCAGGTTTTATTTGCACAACCCATGCTACAGAAGCCATGGCTACAGAAGCTATAAAGTAACGTTAGCACTGTGGAAACTTAGTGAAGCGATAGATCATCCTTAGAAATGATTGAAATGCAGGACAGCTTACAGGTATTCTGGGCTCTGATGGTTCTTCCTTTTTAATTAGCTGCATCTCACTTTCAACCACTCTCGAACCTAAAGTAAGTCACTTTCTTTTGCATCAAAGCACAGAACATCTCCACTCCTGCATCACAAAATGGCCCGACATATGAAGGTAAGCGTGTCATATGCCTTGACTGTCTCCCTGA
This sequence comes from Leucoraja erinaceus, assembly GCF_028641065.1. Taxonomy (NCBI): domain Eukaryota; kingdom Metazoa; phylum Chordata; class Chondrichthyes; order Rajiformes; family Rajidae; genus Leucoraja; species Leucoraja erinaceus. The sequence goes on along the minus strand of NC_073378.1, from coordinate 121,923,834 downwards.
TGATCTGCGTTGCCACTTTCAGGGAACTAAGAACTTGGACTCTTTGGTCTCTGCGTTCCTGTCTTTCTGAGTACCCTGCCAATAACTCTATATATGCCCGGCCTTTATTTGCTTAATATGAAATAAGTCATCTTAACTTTGTCCTACCAGATGTTGTGACATTGCAATGGATGCTTAGTGCCTTGTGTGCAAACTGAAATACATACGGAAAGCGGAATTGTGGCATACGGCTTTGCCCAAGTCTCAAGGCTCCATCCACCTGACATTTTTCCCCGCTACTTGAAGGAAAGTAATTTGTCAATGTGAAAGAAACCAATTTTACCTGACCTTTAGTTTGCTCTTGCATCATAGGGGAATGCCATTTCCACTGCAAACAATTATAAATTATTGCAGTGAGGGCTTCATTAATGTAATGGTGTTGTGGTGAGTTTCAATAAAGGGAGAACGAAAGAAGCAAGGGGAGAGAAACTGATTTGTTCCAATCGAGGTGTCAAAAATTACTAAACCAAGTACACATTTAACAGACTGAAAAGTCCTAGGCCTAGAAATTTGGAAGATTCTAAAGATTCAGATCAAAGCCAGTCAGTTTTACTTCATATATGTGCTCATAGACTAAAATAATGAATGATCATTTGGAGCATATTGAAGGTGAGAAGCATTCTGCTGCCTGATTGTATAACTGATCCCACCTGCATGGGAAACAAGTTGTCATTGGATGTGTAGCAAGGAACTGCAGATGCTGGTTTAAACCAAATATAGGCACAGAAATTGGAGTAACTCAGCAGGACAGGCAGCATCTCAGGAAAAAAGGAATACTGTAGGTGATACTTCGGGTTGAGAGACTGAAGAAGTCTGAAGAAGGGTCTCGATCTGAAATATCACCTATTCCTTTTCTCCAGAGATGCTGTTTGACCCGCGGAGTTACTCCCGCGTTTTGTGTTTGTCTTCCATTGTCATTGGATGTAATGGTTATGTTTTAGTGATTTAATAGTAGACAAATAAGCTTTCATAAATTGCTATTGGTATAGGTTCATTGTGGAAATATGAACAAAATCACACAACAAACTGGATCCGAATGTACTTTGGTGACATCTAAAAGAAAAGTCACACTGAAAGTGCAATACAACATGAGATTTAATGTTCACCTAACATTGCATTGTCTTTTACGCAGGAGAAAATGGTTGGTAGAAAATCTATTTCCAGGAAGACTGGGAGCATAGCATCTTCCCAAATATTAAAAGAATGTTTACTTGCATTTTTCATCAGAAAAATTACAAGGTTTTTGTCCATTTTACAGAACATGCTCTTCCAATTTTTACTTAGAAAAATCATTCTGTTCCATTACATTAATTCATTTCCAGAACTAAAAGTTAGCAACTTCTTATCTCTAATTGGAGCAAGGAATAATTTTCCTTACTTTTAATTTTGCTTATTTTTTCTCTCTGCCTAGCTGGCCATGTATGACTCTATATGTCCATTGGTGCTATTCAATTGAGAATGCGCCATGTTTTGATGTTGGTTAATTTGAGGTAGGATCTTCAATTCACCACTTTTTGAAGAAGGATCTCGACCCAAAACGTACACCCATCCCTACTTTCCAGAGATGTTGCCTGTCCCGCAGAGTTATTCCAGCATCTTGCGTCTACCTATGGTGTAAACCAGCACAACCCTTTTTAATGTATAGTTTAGTTTAGACATATAGCGTGGAAACAGGCCCTTCACTGAGCCAGCAATCACCCATACATTAGCTCTACTCTACACACTAGGGATAATTTACAGTAACCAATTAACCTACAAACCTGCACATCTTTGGAATGTTGGAGGAAACAGGAGGAACCCAGAGAAAACCCACATGATCACAGGGGAAAACGTACAAACTCCGTACAGACAGCACCCGTAGTCACGATCAAACCAGCGTCTCTGGCGTGGTGCGCCACCGTGGCACCCCAAATTGTTAAGACTATTGCTTGGAGTTTTAATTTATGCAACTTAATTGTTATTTGTAAGCATCAGTACTTTCACCACCGCTGATATTGTGCCATAATGTGCAACTTGGAATGATGCTGTTCTAAAGGGAGAGTATGATCTGATCAATGTTGAATAATGTGACCTTGTCTCCCATCGATCATGGCTTTCAATGTAGTTCAATGTTGAAAAATAGGGGCAGTGAATTATTCAATGAACTGGTTTCAAACTTCATGGCATTAATAGATGCAATGAACTGTGAAAGACTTTAGTGGCTGTTTCTTTAGTTCCTCCATTTATACAGTATCTGTAAGGATATTGAGTGTGTTCCATCCAGTTCTGTTTGATTAAGGATATTCAAATGCCCCACGTTTCTTAATGCCCATTTATTCATAAATTGGTATCTTCTCCCCAGATTTAATGCAGTCTTTAAACTACAATAAATCAATAATGCTCAGCTTGTTGACGAGTGTACAATGTTCAATATATTATAAGATTGTGCAAGAGTCATCGAGCCATAAAGATGCAGAGCACAGAAAGGGGCCCTTCAGATCACTAACCTCTCTGCCTATGTACATTAATCCTATTTGCCTGTGTTAGATTAGTCTTGTCTTACCTATTTAAGTGTGTGTCTAAATCTCTTTCAAATGTAGTGACTGTATCTGACCAACATCTCCCCTGCCAGCGAGTTCCAGATGTCAACCACTCTTTGTGGAAGAAGTTTACCCCTTCAATCCCCTTTAAAACTCCTACCTCTCACCTTAAACCTACAGTATGTCCTCTTATACTTGATACTCCTAATGTGGGAAAATAAATTCTAACCATCTGCCCTATTTATGCCTCTCATGTTACTCCCCTTGAGGTCCAGTCACTGCTCTTGGCTTCCTCGACTTTGTGGAATGTTTGTGGCGTCCAAATGTCTAGTTCCGTTAAACCTGTGGAACCACAACGTATGTAGAATTAGGAACTGCAGATGCTGGCTCACAAAAGAAGACACAAAGTACTGGAGTAACTCAGCGGGCCAGGCAGCATCACAGGAGAATGTGAATAGGTGATGTTTTGGGTCGGGACCCCTTCATCTGATTGTGGTGGTGTGAGGTGGGGGGTTTGGGGGTTGGGGGGGGAAGGGTAGAAAGCTGGAAGAGAGGATATGGAGGACAAAGAGCGACAGGTAATAGGTGAACACAATCAAGGGGAGTTGTTGATAGGTAGATGGTTGATCAAAGTCCATAAATTGGGGAAAAAAACAGAAGGTACGAGACAAAAGGATTGCAGAGTTGAAAATTGTGAAGCCAGAGGAAGGAATGTAGGCAGGGACGGAGGGAAGAGGAGAAAAAGGTGGGGCACAGGGAAGAGGGGATGGAGCAGTGGGTGTGTGAAGGGGGGGGGGGGGGGGGGGGGGGGGGTTGGGGGGACAGACGGAGGAGAGGGAGAGGGTGCATTGAGAGGTTACCTAAAATTGGAGAATTCAATGTTCATACAATTGGATTGTAAGCTACACAAGCAGAATATGAGGTGCTGTTCCTCCAGTGTGTGCCAATGGAGGAGGCCCAGGACAGAAGGGTTAGCATGGAAATGGGAATGGCCATTGGATTAACAACTGAGGAGAGTATGAAAAGCCAGATTGAGTAAACCATACTCAAACAATGATGAGATGGAGTACAGGAGGGAGATAGCAGCATGGAATTAAGGTAACCATTTTGGAACTGGTCATCACATTTTTAGCCTTTGTGAATTACATGGATCAGGTGCATTAATGTTGATGACGTAGAGATAGTCGATAGCTTCAATGTTCAAGGTGTAAATATCACCAACAATTCACCTAAGTCCAACCATGTTGACATTATGGCAAAGAAAGTCCCTATTTCCTCGAGGCTAAAGAGAATCAGCATACCTCCATTGACTCCCACCAATTTCTACAGATGCACAATTGAAAGAATCCCATCTGGATTCACCGCAGCTTGTTATGGCGACTGCTCTGCCCAGGACCACAAGAAAATGCAGAGAGCTGTGAACGCAGCCTAGTCCATCGCGCACACCAGCCTTCCCCTCTTCCACTCCATCTACACTTAACGTTGCCTCAGAAAAGCAGCCAACATCATCAAGAACCACTCACCTCCTGTTTATTCTCTCCTCTTCTGTCAGACGGAAGATACAAGCGCTTAAAAGCACCCGCAAGCAGATTCCAGAACAACTATCTCAGCTCATATCAGACTCTTGAATGGATCTGCGAAGCTAAGGACAAATACCTGATGTCCCAATCGATCTCATTGTAGCATTTTTCATAACTGCACTTTACCTGCAGCAGTATATTTTGCATTCTATTTCTCTTCCCCTTTTGAACTACCTTGATGTATGGTATAATTTCCCCACAAAAAAACTTTTTTTTGGATCCCCGTATATGTACGATATTAGACCAATATTAATACCAATTCCAATTCCAATTTTGTAATTAATTTGCAACTTTACCAATTAAGTTCCAGCATACACAGTGCCATCTGACAATAGACACAAAATGCTGAAGTAACTCAGCGGGACAGCAGCATCTCTGGATAGAATGTATGGGTGATGTCTCGGGTCGAGACCCTTCTTCAGTCTCGACCTGAAACGTCTCCAGAGATGCAGCCAGTCCCGCTGAGTTACTCCAGCATTTTGTGCCTATCGTTGATTTAAACCAGCATCTGCAGTTCCTTCCTACAATGTGTCATCTGACATTGTTGGTGTAGGTATTGGTATTGATTTGTTAATGTCATGTTTGCCCCAATACGGAGAAAAACATTGTTTTTACATTATATCCAGGCAAATCTTACCATGATGAGTTCACCAGATCATGCAAAGGATAGTGCAGTATAGGGCATTACAGCTGCAGGTTAATAAAATATGTAAGGCCCACAACAAGGTGGATTGGAAGATCGGCAATTAATCCTTAGCATACCATGGGTCTGCTCAATATCCCGTCCCCCTTTTCTAAAGGTATTGATTGAGCTGAAAAATGAGGGAAAAGGAAAACCTTAATATTCTGAAAAATGTAAGCAAAATAATCACTGATTCTGTCATTTTTATTTGCAATGCCTTTCAGGAATCAAAGGGTTAAGAAGAAAATTCATTTGTCGGCTGCTTCGGAGAAAGTAATTAAAAGTCAAGGGAGCTGCAGCATCAATTAATTGAAAATGAATAATGAACAGGCTGAATTTGGTGGGGAAAGAAATAGGTTTGTTAATTAAGACAGGAAGTTCAGAGGAATGAGGAAGTACAATGCAGTTGTCACCGAAAGCATAACTATATATTATTGATGTGAAAGCACTAGGTATACAATAGACCCCAAGCTTTGAGAAGAATGAGATTCTAGACTTTCCCATCATGGTGGCTGGCAAGGGAAAGGCATTGTGGGGCCAGAAATAGAGAATGGTTTGATGAAATCATGACAGCTGAATTAATAACATTGAAATGCATTAAAACTTGTAAGAGGTAGAGGCCAACAGTTTAAACTGGCTAAGTTATTAATAATTCACCAGGATCTCTCCGCAGCAGTCACAGACCATTAATTGAGAAGAAGGATCAAATATAATTTCACTTTAACTCTAATTTATGCATATTTGGTTCTGATCTTTGACTGGCTTCAGAAACTAAAATAGCAAATCATGATTTAACAACGAGACAGCCACAGGAAATTTTTTTGAATATTCTTTGATTAATATCTGTTGTTAAAACGGAGTTTTCGGGATAGGTATATTTTATTTTTTGGGTCAGTCTGTATATCTATTACAAAACTAACTGGCTTTCTGTGGGGTGGCACGGTGGCGCAGCGGTAGAGTTGCTGGCTTATAGGCCTTACCGGGTTCAAGCCTGACTCTGGGTGCTGTCTGTACGGAGTGTGTACGATCTTCCTGTGACCGCGTGGGTTTTTTCCGAGTGGCCCGGTTTCCGCCCACACTCCAAACACGTATGGGTTTGTAGGTTAATTAGTTTCGATAACAATTGTAAATCATCCCTAGTGTAGGATAATGCTTGTGTGCGGGATCGTTGGTCGATGTGAAGTCAGTGGGCCGAAAGGCTTGTTTCAGCTCTCTATCCCTAAACTGAACTAAATTAAACTAATCCATGAACATTGCAAGTCTGAAATAAAGACAAGACATTCAGGAGGTTATTCAGCAGCCTGGGCAGCATATGTGAAGGTAATGTCAATGATTTTAATGCCAAAGTGAATGGCAACAGGGTCAACAGGTGGCCTTTGTCTACTTCACTGCTTACCTAGTTCAGCATCTTGTTCCACCAACTTGATGTTGGTCCTGAAGACTGGAGAAAATATTGAGCAAGGGATATGCAACTGATGACATGAGTATGTGGTCGTAGGATGTGTAGCAATGGAGGGTGGGTATATTAAAACAGACACGAGGTCCTCAAACCTGCTACTCAGTGAGGTAATGGATGATCGAGGACCAATTCCCGCTGCTCTGGCTTTTCATCACATCCTATCTAGGATGTTGTCAAGCTACAAAGGGTTTAGAGAAGATTTCCGATGATGTTGCCAGGACTCGACAGCCTGAGCTATAGGGAGAGGTTGAGCAGGCTAGGACTCTATTTCTTGGAGCGGAGGAGGATGAGGGGTGATCTTAAAGAGGTGTACAAAATCATGAACAGAATAAATCGGGCAGAAGCACAGAGTAGGTGAATAAATAATTAGAGGACATAGGTTTAAAGTGAGAGGGGGAAAGATTTAATCGGAACCTGAGAGGTAACTATTTTACACAAAGGGTGAGGCATGTATGGAACGAGCTGCCGGAGGAGAGAGTTGAGGCAGGTAATATTGCAACGTTTAAGAAATATTTAGACAGGTACTTGTATCGGATAGGCTAAGAGGGATATGGGCCAAACGCAGGAAAGTGGGGCTAGTGTAGATGATACATGTGGGCGGTGTGGGAAAGTTGGGCCGAAGGGCCTGTATCCACATAGTATGGATCTATGACTTTATGACTCTCTATGACTCTATGACAAAGCTTCCTATAGTACTTAACTGGCATCACATCTACTCCGCTAAGCATTCAGTCCCTCACTATCAATGCACTATGGCTGCAGTGAGTATCATCTATAGCCACTCACCTAGGCTGCTCCAACAGCACCTACCAAATCCTTGAACTGTACTGGCAAGAAGGACAAGAAAGGGAAAATCGATAGTGGGTTAATTTTCATTGCAGTGGAGGAGGTTAAGAAGGTTTAGAGTAAAAGCCAATGGGGAATATGTCTATCATTCTAAACCCTTTGCCTATCCTACAAACCATTAACAGGCGACCACTGTGTTAGAGCCATTTGGCTCATGGAAATTCTCCCTTACGTAATTCCTAAATCGCTGTCATAAAAATATGGGATATGGAATAAATATTTGCTCTTCTGAAAAGTATGTGTAGAAAGGTAAATAAATAAACGTAACATTTTGCTAACTTGCATTTCATAATGCGTTCACAGATGTTGCAGCGTTGCATTGTGAAGATTTGCAATGCAGGCTGTTCTCCAGGAAAGCAACCATTCCCTACCCCTTATATTATATTTTTTCCCTTTCTCAACTAACATGCACAGAGTCTCTTGCCCAGAATTGGAGAATCGAGGAGCAGAGGACATAGGTTTAAGGTGAAGGGGAAAAGATTTGACTGGAATCTGAGGGGCTACTATTTCACACGAAGAATGGTGGGTGGATGGAACAAGCTGCAGGAGGAGGTAGTTGAGGCTGGGACTATCCCAATGTTTAAGAAACAGTTAGACAGGTACATGGATAGGTATGGATGGATATGGATCAAACACAGGCAGGTGGGACTAGTGTAGCTGGGATATGTTGGCTGTTGTGGACAAGTTGGGCTGAAGGGCCTGTTTCCATGCTGTCTCATTCTATGACTCTATGACTCTAACATTGTATCGCCAGCAAACGCCCACATATCACTCAGTTCCTGCTCTGAGTCAACCTAGCTGAGATTGAACCACTAGTTCAGCCAGCCTACTCAAACATTGTGCATTTATTGAAGAGAATAGCAACAGTCTTTTCCCCGGGGCTGGGGAATCTAAAACTAGAGGGCACAGGTTTAAGGAGAGAAGGGACCATGGGGAAAGCTTTTTTATGAGGAGGATAGTGCACATACGTGGAACTAGCTGCCAGGGAATCTGCTGGAGACGAGTACAATTTTGACATTTAATAGACATTCTTTTGCATCCCGGCAACAAGTGTCCTCTGACCTTTCTGACTCATACTACTAACACGTGATACATTAGAACATCAGTTATTGATGATAGAAAGATTTGGAGGGATATAACCTTGGTTTGAGCATGTGGGGCTAGCTCAGTTAGGCAAATTGATCGACAAGCAAGTTTCCACTCTGTACAGCTCTTTTTGACTCTATGTTTCTATTTCCACTCTTTATTTGGACTATACTTTCCAAATAGAGTTGTCTAAGCATCTTGCTGTTTTGTTTATTTAATCCCGCCCTCTCCCCATCAGCATGCACTTCCATTGTTTACAGCGTGGAATAATATTTTAGCTGACAGTCACTCACTTTGGTTTAAAAAACATGACCTGTTTTTAATTTATGCCGATCTTGAATGAAATAAACACTGCGCCATATGTTTCAATTGGCTTGCAATATGTGTATATTTTTGCTGATCATAAATCTTGCTGATTGTGGATGTCACCCTTCGTAATACTGCAGTGTTTGACAGCTGTGATGTGTCAGAAGAGAGGGGGGGGGGGGGGGGGGGGGGGGGGGGGGGGGGGTGGAATAGACTCACCATGTTAATGCACGTTTAATAAAGTCCGAACCTGGGCTTATGGCAAACAATAGCTGGAACGGTACATTCTCCAGTGTATACGAGGGACTGTTGGATGCCATTGTTAAAATGAACATGCCTGGAGCATTTTCTTTTCAAAAGCTGAATCAAACAAGGAGAGGAGTGCGTTGGTGTTCAGATCTTCTGCCCTGACCTGAAATATTGACTTGTTTCTCCTCCCCACAGATGTTGCCCGACCTGCTACATATTACCAACATTTTCTATTTGCATACTGTAGATGATATATGCATGTGACCCTTAATATAGTTACCTCATCACTACTAACCACTCCCCATATCACAAGTATAATTACAACCTCCCCACCCACATATCGCTCTCTAGTTTCCGTGACAGACCACGTACAGCCAGTGCTCTCTGTAATGCCACAGTATGAATAAAATAAGTAAAGTCACAGTGTGTTGATAACACATCTTTACACATACCAAGCATCTGTTTGTGTATTGATTTTCAAAAGATACTTGCAAACTATATTCATGAGCTCAAACCACGTTGGTGGGTGCACTTTGTGACTTGAAACCATTCCTTCTTTTTAAGTGATTTTTCCCTGCTTTTAATTGTCTAAATATGAATTTGGAAACAAATAAAATCAACTTTAAAATTAAGAAACCTATCACTTTTAACTCCAATAGTTAATAATCCAGCATTTAAACCATCTTTCACTGACAAAACATATAGCCATTGGGAAAAATTGGGAATTAAAAGGATCGGCGATATGTATGAAATGGGAATATTGTGATCATTTCAACAATTACAATTAAATCACAAGCTGAAAAATAACCAATACTTTAAATACTTTCAGATCCGTGACTTCCTGAAAAAATATATACAAGGATACCAAACTTTAACTCTAGCCTCATTGGAAGAAGCAATGAACAATAAGGCTGACTCAAGGAAATTAATATCATATTTATATAATAGCATCTTAAATATAGAATTACCATCGACAGAGGCACTTAGAGAAGATTGGGAACGAGAACTACTGATAAAATCCCGAAAAAAAACTTGGGAAAAATACTTGATATCTGACTATATATTAAAACTGTGTGTGTGTGGTGTGTGTGTGTGTGTGTGTGTGTGGGTGTGTGTGTGTGTGTGTGTGTGTGTGTGTGTGTGTGTGTGTGTGTGTGTGCGTGCGTGTGTGCGTGTGTGTGTGTGTGTGTGTGTGTGTATGTCAGATTCGGCCTTTGATTCCTTGGTCCGCCAGCACTCCGTCATGAAACTCCGTCATTTTTTCCATTTTGCTAGCTCATTCACTTTTACATTCAATTATGCACTCCTCAAACCATGTTTTACTTTTTTATGTACCAATTTTTAATAAAATCCTCCCCCCCTCACTCATTTTGTCACCTCCTGCTGGCCAGCGACCATAACGGCTGCTGACGCCCGCCTCTGCTCCAAAATCACCGACATTTTTCCCTACCACTGGTGCCCGGCACGGCTCTGTCACGCTGCCTCAAGCCAAACATCGCATCTTCAACCGCTTCTTTTCCAGCAGCGGGGGAACAGCCAGCGCGACAGAGCCGGCGTCTCAGAAGTGCCGAGGATGCGAGGCCTCACACTCTCTAACCGCTGCATTCACTGACTTCATTCCGCAGTGAGTTCAGTTTGGTAACAACACTCCTCCCCCTCCCCCCCCCTCCCCCCATCCCCGTACTCGGGGTCTGAAGCACGTTCGGGGACCAGAACTTGGTCTTGGTCTAGTATATACATAAAGGTTTGATTAATGCAAGACATAACTTAAATCAATTTAAAATTCTACACAGATTATATTATTCGAAAACTAGACTGCACAAATTCTACCCAAATATTTCCCCCATTTGTGACAAATGTTTATCTCAGAATGCCACTATAACACATTCTTTTGTCTCTTGTATAAAACGACATAAATTTTGGAGCGAAATCTTTGAAATTTTCACAAAATTACTTGAGATAAAACTTGATCCTAACACTGACTTGATTATATTCGGATTAATGGAAGACGAGAATAAATTGAATATGTTTCAAAAATCTTTCCTTAATTATGGTTTAATTACGGCAAAAAAACTTAGATTTACATTTTGGAAAAATACATCGATACCAACGCTTAAAATGTGGATTTCAAACATGTCGGAAATCCTACATCTTGAAGAAATACGATTCCTCCTAACAGACTACTTTGACCAATTCCAAAGGATTTGGTCTCCATTTGTCGGCTTCTTCCAAGCATATGGTGCAACACAAACGTAGAAATGATCTGTTTCAGGATTGGGTGAATTGTGGTCAAGAATAATAAATAGCTATCTCTCCTTTATTCTTGTGCTTTCTACCTCTTCTTCTTTTCTCTCTATTTTCTTTCTTTTCTCCTTTTCTTTTTCTCACTTTCCGATATCACACACCTCTCTATTTCCTTTCTATTCAATTTCTGCCTCCTTTTTACTGTTAAAAAAAATTAAAATAAATAAGAAGCTGTACATGAAATGTAACATGTCAATATATACTAGGTATCTACGGTACCATATTATTGTACTTACTTCTAATAAATTTTTTTTTTAAATAAATAGGTAAATAATTGCCTAGAATGCATGTGTGTGTGCATTCAAGAGTGTGTGCATGTGTGTGGCACGTGTACATTTGTACGTGCATGTACCTATGTGTTTGTGTCCACGTGCTTCTGTCGGTTAGTTCGTTTACCAGATGCCACAGGGAGGCTAGATAGACAAAGTGGAGGCCAAATCTTCTGTCAGATCCTCGCCCTGATCCAAATATAATAAGCACATTTCAAAGGACACCGAACATAACCACTTTGTTTTGTTTCACAATTCCTTTGCATCCCGACAACATGTATCCTCTGACCTTGCTGACTCATAATAATAATAATAATAATAAATTTTATTTTTGGGCACCTTTCAGACATCCCAAGGACACCTTACAAAGATTAACAGGAATACAAAAACATATAATCTGAATAAAATAAATAATAAAGACATCACAGAAACACAAATTAAAAACATAATTCAGTCCAAAAACAAAAAATCAAAAACACAATGTGAAGAGAGAGCAGCGGCAGCTAAAGCGTGCCAGCGTCCACTCTCCCTTCACGGCAGCCATCTTGGACACAGACTAACAGGATTACGTAGAGACAGAAAATCATCCCCCCACAATGGATACCACTGTGGGGGAAGGCACAATGTCTAGTCCCCAACCCCAAGTTCACCCAAAGTCAGGCCTATTGAGGCCACCGCAGTTGCCTCTACGGAGGCCTGATGTTTCTGGCCGTTCTCACCGGGTGGTCTTGCCCCGGCGTCGGGAGAGTCCTCTCAGCGGCTGGGCCACCTGGAACGGCTGCTTCCAAGCTGTAGACCGCGGCTTCCGGAGCCGACAAGGCCGCGCCAGTTTGGAGCTCCCAGGCTCCCGATGCTGAAATTGGCGCCGCCCGCTCCGTTCCGCAGACCCGCTGCCCGGAGGTGTTGATCTCGGCGGTCCAGCTCACCGGAGCTCTAGCGCATCGCACCAGCGCAGCGACCCAGGCAAGGCATCGCCCGCTCCGCTCCACGATAGCGCTCCAGCGCTGTGCCGCCACCGAGGCCGAGGTGCTGGGCGGTCCCCGCCAGGAAACGGTGCTCCAAGCCCGCTGGTAGACCGCGAGGACGGGTCGACGGGCAGCCCGGAGAAAAAGCTGCCTCACCGACCAGGTAGGGACCTAGAAACAAAATTGCCCCCTACCCCCCACATTAAAAAGTCCATTTCTCCAAACGGACGAGACAGGACTAACTAAAAACTTTTTTTTTTAAAAAGCGAGTTTAACGGACGGCTGCTGGTTAGCAGCCGTTCCTCCAAGATGGCTCCTCCTTGAAATTCATACTAACACGTGATACATATAAATACAGCATTAGTTACCACAACATCCTCCCCATATCAAAATAAAAAGGATACCCGCATAATTTAGGATATGGCATTTGTTCGACTGATCACCCATCATTTTCACATGTCACCACATCTCATGGTCGATTTAAGCCAGGATAAACAATTTAGGTCGGGACTGTATTCCTTGGAACACTGAAGAAATACTCATTGAGGACCTTGCCCATCTCTTGTGGCTCCACACAGAGTTGACTGATTCTGGAGGGACCCAATTATCTCACTGGTTACCCTTTTATCCCTAATATACATAAAATCTCTTGGGATTATCCTTAATATTTTCTGCCAGAGCTATCTCCTGACCTCTTTTTGCCCTCCTGATTTCCTTTTTTAGCTTGCTCCTTAGTTCCGGAAACTCTTTCCGGGATACACTTGATCCATCTGCCCATACTGTACCTTCTCCATGCCTCCTTCTTATTCTTGGTGGTCTAAAGCCTTAAGATAAGAGGTGGAAGATTTAACAGGAACCTGAGGGGCAAGCACTACACAAAGGGTGGTAGGTATATTGGATGAACTGCCAGAGGAGGTAGTTGAGGCACGTATATAGCAACGTTTAAAAAAACAATTGGCTAAGTACATGGTTAGGATAGGTTAGGTTTAGAGGGATATGGGGAAAACACTACAGGTGGGGTTGGTGGAGATGGAACTCATTAGTCGGCATGGGCAGGTTGAGCTGTTTCCATGCTGTATGAATCGATGACTCTATAACAGAAGGGGGTGTATAAAATGAAAAAGCAGCAAAACAAAGTAAACCTCTAGGACCTATTATCATTAGCAGGGAGGGCATTAACAGTGGGGCGTTGATTTAAATCAATTGCTAAAATATCAAAGGCAAGTTAAGAGAAAACAAAAATCCACCTAATGCGCCGTGGGTCCTAGAACTTTTATGCCTGAGGATAGTAGATGTCAGCATGTTTAAAACAAGTTAGATAAACACCTGAAAAGTTACAGTGGCTTGCAAAAGTTTTCATACCCCTTGAACTTTTCCACATTTTGTCACGTTACAACCACAAACGTAAATGTATTTTATTGGGATTTTATGTGATAGACCAACACAAAGTGGCGCCTAATTGTGAAGTGGAAGGAAAATGATACATGGTTTTCAAATTTTTTTACAATTAAAAAACTGAAAAGTGTGGCGTGCAAAAGTATTCAGCCCCCTTTACTCTGATACCCCTAAATAAAATCCAGTGCAACCAATTGCCTTCAGAAGTCACCTAATTAGTAAATAGAGTCCACTTGTGTGTGATCTAATCTCGGTATAAATACAGTTGTTCTGTGAAGGCCTCAGAGGTTTGTTAGAGAACATTAGTGAACAAACAGCATCATGAAGCCCAAGGAACACATCAGACAGGTCAGGGATAAAGTTGTGGAGAAGTTTAAAGCAGGGTTAGGTTATAAAAAACTATCCCAAGCTTTGAACATCTCACGGAGCACTGTTCAATACATCATCAGAAAATGGAAAGAGTATGGCACAACAGCAAACCTACCAAGACATGGCCATCCACCTAAACTGACAGGCCGGGCAAGGAGAGCATTGATCAGAGAAGCAGCCAAGAGGCCCATGGTAACTCTGGAGGAGCTGCAGAGATCCACAGCTCAGGTGGGAGAATCTCTCCACAGGACAACTATTAGTCGTGCACTCCACAAATCGGGCCTTTATGGAAGAGTGGCTAGAAGAAAGCCATTGTTGAACAAACGCCATAAGAAGTCCCATTTGCAGTTTCCCACAAGCCATGCGGGGGACACAGCAAACATTTGGAGGAAGGTGCCCTGGTCAGATGAGACTAACATCGAAGTTTTTGGCCTAAATGCAAAACGCTATTTGTGGCGGAAAACTAACACTGCACATCACCCTGAACACACCATCCCCACTGTGAAACATGGTGGTGGCAGCATCATGCTGTGGGGATGCTTTTCTTCAGCAGGGACAGGGAAGCTGGTAAGTGTTGATGGGAAGATGGATGGAGCCAAATACAGGGCCATCTTGGAAGAAAACCTGTTAGAGTCTGCAAAAGACTTGAGACTGGGGCGGAGGTTCACCTTCCAGCAGGACAACGACCATAAACATACAGCCCGAGCTACAATGGAATGGTTTAGATCAAAGCATATTCATGTGTTAGAATGGCCCAGTCAAAGTCCAGACCTAAATCCAATTGAGAATCTCTGGCAAGGCTTGAAAATTGCTGTTCACAGACGCTCTCCATCCAATCTGTCTGAGCTTGAGCTATTTTTCAAAGAAGAATGGGCAAAAATTTCAGTCTCTAGATGTGCAAAGCTGGTAGAGACATACCCCAAAAGACTTGCAGCTGTAATTGCAGCGAAAGGTAGTTCTACAAAGTATTGACTCAGGGGGACTGAATACTTTTGCACGCCACACTTTTCAGTTTTTTATTTGTAAAAAAATTTGAAAACCATGTATCATTTTCCTTCCACTTCACAATTATGCACCACTTTGTGTTGGTCTATCACATAAATCCCAATAAAATACATTTACGTTTGTGGTTGTAACATGACAAAATGTGGAAAAGTTCAAGGGGTGTGAAAACTTTTGCAAGCCACTGTATATCTTGAGGGCATGAGACCTGGAAACAACATTAGGTTGAGGATGAGAATTAATAAGTTTATTGGCCAAGTATGTACACATACAAGGAAGTTACCTTGGTGCTCCGCTTGCAAGTAACAACACGACATGCAGTAAACAATTAAGAATAAAACATAAAACATTAAAACATTAAGAATAAAACATTATAGTTTAAACATGTGAATGAAATAAAATACCAGAGCAAAAGGAGGCTACAGACTTTTGGTTATTAAGTAGAGCTACTGCTCATGGAAAAAAGCTGCTTTTATGTCTGGCTGTGGCAGCTTTGACAGTCCGGAGTCGCCTTCCAGAGGGAAGTGATTCAAAGAGTTTGTGGCCAGGGTGAGAGGGGTCGGAAATGATCTTACCCGCTCGCTTCCTGGCCCTTGCAGTGTACAGTTCGACAATGGAGGGAAGGTTGCAGCCAATAACTTTCTCGGCTGATCGAACGATGTGCTTCAGCCTCCAGGTGTCGTGCTTGGTGGCTGAGCCGAACCAAACCATGATGGAGAAGGTAGGGCAGACTCCACGATGGCCTTATAGAATTAGACCATCATTGCCTGTGGCAGATTGTGTTTCCTCAGCTGCAGCAGGAAGGACATCCTCTGTTTAGCCCATTTGTGACTGTGGAGTCAATTTCAGTTTGGAGTGTAGTAGCTCTGGCACAATGGTGTTGAATGCAGAGCTAAAATCAACAAACAAAATCCTTGCATAGGTCCCTGGTGGTCTAAGTGCTGGAGGATGAAGCGCAGGCCTAGATTGACTGCATCATCAACTAATCAATAGGTATGCAAACTCCAGACAGTCCAGTAGGGGGTTTGTGATATTTTTCAGCAGGGCCAGCACAAGCCTTTCAAGTGTTTTCATGACTACAGAGGTCAGCGTGACAGGCCTGTAGTCATTAAGACCAGTAATCCTTGTCTATAGGGACAACAGTGCAGACCAGTGCCACTTGGTCAGCATAGACCTTGATGGTAGAGGGGTAGGTTATGAGGACAGGCTAGAGGGTTGAGGGTAGATTAGGACAGTGGGAGGACATTTTGGGTAAAGAAGTGAGGGGGGTATAACTGGTATACTTTAGAATCGGGGAGCTACTCTCCATACTTGCTTTTGTTTGCAACTATATCTATTAACATGGTGGTGAGAGACCTTGAACTGTTGATCAAAGGAGCACGAAGGTAGTCCTATAAAGTGATGATGCAATTTGCAGGTACCTTTAGACTTTACTTTAGACTTTAGAGGTTCAGCTGAAAACAGGCCCTTCAGTCCTCTGAGTCTGCGCTGACCAGCGACCACCCCGTACACCAGCACTATTTTACGCACTAGGGACAATTTACATTTTTTTACCAAAGTCAATTAACCCACAAACCTGCACATATTTTGGAATGCGGGAGGAAACCAGAGCACCCAGAGAAAACCCACGCGGTCACAGTGGAAGGGTACAAACTCTGTACAGACAACACCCATGGTCAAGATCGAACCCAGGTCCCTGGTGCTGTGAGGCAGCAATTCTACCACTGCACCACCATGCCGCCCTTTTTCCAACTCAGTAAAGTGCAAATGATCTCCTCATGTTAAACTTCATGGGAGTACCCAAACACAAATTGGATGACTTGCTGAGCTTCTGATGCCTGCCAACCTTTGACCTCCTACATGGTTCCATTAAGGTTCGACCTGAACGTGTTGAGCATTTTGCAACAAAGCACATTAAAATCGCTAGACTCGGTATCAGATATTACCACTATAATTGTAACAGACATTTCACATCAGCCTTGTATTTCCATCAGTGTCTTTTCTTTCAGGTTTCCAGCATCTGCATGATTTTATTTATCACAATTCATGCATTTTGTTGTCCTCTCTTCCTTTTCTATTTTCACTGAAGTCTTTCTATTTTCACATAATCTAGACAGACCAGCTGAGACCGACTAGTCTTGACCACACTCACTCAGCTGCCACTACCATTAGTGCAACCTAGACTCACTTGGTCTCCAACCTTCCCCAGGTACTCCCTATTTGGATATTTTTTTGGATCTGATGAGAAGCATCAATCGGAAACACTAGCTGTTTGTCTCTCTCTCCCCGGAGATGTTTCTGACCTGTTGAATATTTCCAGGTTTTCTTTTCAGCTGTATTTCACACTTCCAGTGTTCACCGTTATTTCTTTCTCTGTCTCTCTCTCCCTCCCTCCCTCCCCCCTCTCTCTCTCTCTCTCTCTCTCTCCCTCCCTCTCTCTCTCTATCCCTCTTTCCCTCTCTCTCTCCCTCTCCTTCTCCCTCCTCCTCACCTCTCCCTCACTTCTCCCTCACTTCATCTCCCTCCCTCCCTCTCCCTTTCCCTCTTTCACCCCCCCCCCTTCCCCCCCTCTCTCTCTCCTCTCCCCTCACCCAGTAAAATTAGATTCATTCATGTTATCTTATTCACACTTTCCCCTTTACTGCCCACTGGCTTTTATCCCACTCCTTTAGCTGGCATCATTCCAACTTGTGCCTTTCAATCCCTCCTTGTCTTGACCCTTTCCTGTTCTCCTCTCTATCTTCGTTTCATGTCCCCAGTTCGGATGGAAGATCATTGACCCAAAACATTAACCTTGTTTCTTGCTCTCTGGACAGTGCCTGAACTCCTTGAGTCTTTTCAACATTTTCCCGCCTTTGTTTGCTTCTTTCCAACCTGATAGTTTTGAACACAAAAGTTTAATTCGGCAAAGCATGCTACTAATTAGGATAAATTCTGTCTCAGTGTTCATTAAATGTAGAACAAACGATAGCAGTGACTTCAAGGCTGTCACTTAATTGATGCTTACAACGACAGCACAGTGTGACGGTGAAACTCTTGTGAATTAGAACTGTCAGCTGAACCTTGAGATAAGAATACGGCTTTATAATTGCTCCAAGGTATTTATTATGTCTTATAAACTGCTGTGAAGTTCATGTTGGTCACCTTTCCCTGTGTTGCATCCATTCTCCTCTTTAGCAGGTGCTGTCTGTCCAGATGCAGACTGCAAGTCTCTCCAATTAGAACACAGAAAGATCGCAATGTACTCTTTGCAATGCTATCAATATTAGTCAACAGTTTAAAACTGTAAATTAGGACAAATAATGCTTTTTTTCCCCTTTGCATTTTTCTCCCTCTCCTGAATAATACAGCCTGCCGTCATCCACTAGTTTAGTTTAGTGTCATTTAGTTTATTGTCACGTGTGCAGAGGTACAATGAAAATCTTTTGTTGCGTGCTAACCAGTTAGTAGAAAGACGATTTCTGATTACAATCGAGCCATTTACGTCTTGAAAGATCCATCTTCTAGATGCGCTGGGACGCATCCTCAGTGATGTGATCTGGGGTCATCGGGTGTTTTGGGTCTCACAACATCTGGACACCCTGCCCAGGCATGGTGGCTGGGTGTTTTCTTAGAATGGTAGAATGGTTAGCAGCAACCGCCCACGAAAGAGGCCCTCTTTGTCCAATCCTATGGCTTTCCGCGGCTTCTCTCGCGGATGGAATGGCCCTCTCTCCTTTGCCCCCAGCCCTTCCCTTTGCAAAGGTTTCTGCACCATATATTTGTCCAGTGGTCCTGGATGAAGCTGTTCCCAAACCAAGCTGTGATGCATCCCGATAAAATGCTTTCTACAGCGCATCTGTAGACGTTGGTCGGGACATCCAAAGCCTTCCAACGAAGTAGAGGAATCGGTGGTTTTAGGTGATTGGTCATGATGTTCTGGATACATGTGGCTGCATGATGGCTGGATGATTTTTCTTAGAATGGTGGAATGGTTCCCAGCACTGACTGCATCCAGCCCAGTTGTCCAATCAAGTCCGAGTCAACTCTCGGGGAGGATATCATAGTTATACTGATTGACACCCACCAGCCCTTCCCTTTTGCAACGATTTCTGCATAATATATCTACATTTACTCTCTGGGCCCAAATGGAGCCTATCTCCAATAGTATATGCAGCCATGTCATAAACAAAGATTCCAATCAGGGTTCACTGTCAATGTGGTGAAATGACCCAGTAAAGCACCAGGTACAGATACCGCATTGTGTCCAGCCACAGCAACTACATGAAATTCATTTCATAGAGTCTGAGAATGTTTACAGTGCTGAAGGAGGCCATTCAGCCCATTGTACCCATACTATACTTCCTTCGATTCCACCCCCACCCCCAGCCCATTTCTATAAAGATTCCTTCCCTGTGTGTCTTTCCTTGCCTGTCCAAACATCAATCATTACACTTCAATCTGGTATTTTCTAATTTGTGACCTTTTTACTGCATTTCCAAACTGTTATCTCTTTCCCCATCCACATCATTGCAACATCAGGGCACATGATCCTAATCTAAGGAAGGATACTCTGGTCTGGTCAAGAGTACAAACAAGCAGGCCAACAGGCAAGAAGCCAACATTGTAATAACGATTAACAAAGAGTGAAAAAGTTGAATGAAACAGCCCGTTTTTATCTTTGTGTCACGGGTAAGTTTAAAATGAAAATCTCACAATCATATTAAAACATGTTGTATCCGGGATATCTTCGGGGAGACTTTGGTCTTCATCTATTCATGAAGTAGCCCTTGAGTATGAAGATGTGTCCCCACCAAAAACATTGTCTACGCATGCCCTCTATAGATGCTGCCCTTTATAGACCTGCTGAGTTACTTCAGCTTTCCTCAAGATTCCAGCATAATGCAGTTCCTTGTGTCTCCAACCCTTCAGTTCTCCTGGGCTTTAAATAATGCTGGGAGCTCTTCAGACTTCCTAAGGTCCCTTCTGAATCTGTTTCTAACATTTTAGCTGAAAGCTGCTTCCTCGTTACTTTCACATATACTTTAACGAGCTGACTAGATGGCTCCATCTTTAACATGCACGAGTCTGCAGGAAATCAGCATCTGCTTTCTCAATCTGGAAATAACAGTATACAGGCATGCACCGCAAACAACTATCTCTGTATAATGCTCATGCAATATTGTCTGAAATTACCTAATTTCTTCCAATTATTACTTGGCATTCATACTTCCAGCATTCAGATTTCATACTCTTATTGGCTTATGAGAATTTTCAATTCTTACGAATGTTCAGTTTAGTTTTGTTTATTGTCACTTGTACCACAATACAATGAAAATCTTTTGTTGTGTGCTATCCAGTCAGCGGAAAGACAACACATGATTTCAATCGAGCCAGTTACTGTCACACTTGCCACGCCTCCAGACACTTGAGGCTCTTTCCACACTCCTCCACTGAGCTATTTGGAGTTACACCTGCATTTAATCTGCTCTCCTAATCTTTCACATGGTATAAATACCTGAGATCAGCAGTAATTGGGTGCTGGCTAACCAGTTCTGCATTCTGTCGGTTCGATAGCAGTTCTGTCGGTTAGGTCTATATCTTTTGGTTCCATTTGTTTTTGGATTTTGGGTTTTCTTCAGTACTTCTCGGTGAGCCTGCATTCGAGTTCTTTCCATTTCTGAGCCTTCTGACAGATTAGTCGGCCAGTATGGACTCTGCAGGCAATCCTGGTCAGCTCGACTAGAGTTTGGATGCCTCCTAGTTCCAGGACTGAGGAGATATTGGTTCATCTTTACAAGGCTGTTCAATACCAAGGCTCCACTCTCGGCACCCATGAGGTTCGAATAGACCAACTTACTGGTCGAATAGACCGACTTACCTATACTGTCGAGCAGTTAACAACCAGTGTCAACCAGCTCCTGGTACACATCGCACCACCGCCAATTCCTCTGTCTCCGCTGATGCACCTCTGCCTCCGTCTACTTCAGCCCCATCCAGCCCATTCTGGAACCAGTTCTTCTCACCTCGGAGAGGTACCATGGCGATCCTCCTACCTGCAGGTCATTCCTGTCCCAGTGCTCTTTTTGTCTGAGAACATCTTAGATCGGAAGTGGACAAGTGTATTTGAACTACATTTCACAAACCTCAATCAATAGACATTCAGTAAATTCACCCCACCCTACATATATGTTGTAACAATACAAAAGCCTTTCCCGAGAAATGCAACCCCAATCCATAGTCCATAGTAAATGTGTTACGCAGCCATTTCTGAGCATCAGACCATGCTTCCAAAATTGAGGACTGGAGTGATGTGGTGCCAGGATTTGGTGTAGGTGATGAGTCGGGCGGCTGCGTTCTGGACCAGTTGGAGTTGGTTGATGTAGCTGGAGCTGATGCCAAGGAGAAGTGAGTTGCAGTAGTCCAGTCGGGAGGCGTTGAAGGCATGGATGAGTCTTTCAGCAGCGTGGGGTATGAGAGAGGGTCTAATTTTGGCGATGTTGCGGAGGTGAAAGAAAGGTCTGAATGATATCACTGACAAAAACCATTGACCGTTGCCTCTCATCTCCTCTGTCTTCAACTGCCTGCAGTAGATCACCATGTTCACCAAGCTGGATCTTCGCAATGCCTACCATTTGGTTTGGATCATGAAAGGAGATGAGTGGAATATGGCCTTCAACTCCCCGTATTGCCCTCCAGGGTCTGGTCGGTCTTCCAGGCTCTGGTCAATGATGTGCTCCGGGACATGCTGAGTCGGTTTATCTTGGTTTACCTGGATGACATCCTCGTCTACTCTGGCTCTGCATTGGAACATACCCGCCATGTCCGTCTCATCCTGCAGCAGCTATGGGTGAACCAGCTGTTCGTCAAGGCAGAGAAATGTGAGTTCTACCAGCCCACGGCATCCTTCCTGGGCTACATCCTCTCTGCTGGCCATGTCGAGATGGATCCAGGAAAGGTGAGAGTGGTGGTAGATTGGCCTGGGGCTACCAGTCGGAGGGAGCTACATCGCCTTTTTTTTTTACTGCTGCTTTATCTGCAACTACAGCATCCTGGCTGCTCCTCCCACTGCTCTCACGTCTACCTCCGTCACGTTTGCCTGGTCCCCTGCTGCTGAGGGGGTATTCCAGGACCTTAAGCAACGCTTCACTACCGCCCCTATCCTGGAGCATCCTGACCTGGCCCGTCAGTTTGTGGTGGACGTTGACATCTCTGATGTTGGAGTTGGGGCGGTGCTTTCCCAATGCTCCTCCAAGGACCAGAAAATGCATCCCTGTGCCTTCTTCTCTCGCCGCCCCTCCCCGGCTGAGAGGAATTAGACATCGGCAACAGAGAGCTGCTGGCAGTGAGGCTGGCGTTGGAGGAGTGGAGGCATTGGTTGGAGGGCACTGAGCAGCCATTCCAAGTCAGGACGGACCACAAGAACCTGGAGTACCTGCGTTCGACAAAGCGGCTCAACCCCTGTCAAGCCCGGTCAGTGGGCCCTGTTTTTCACCCGGTTTAACTTCACCTCGCATACCGTCCTGGGTCCAAGAATGTCAAGCCCAACTCCCTCTCCTGCCAATTCTGTTCCAACTAGGACAACCATTCCCACGAACCCATTCTGCCTCCCACCTGCCTGGTCGGCTCCATCACCTGGGAGATCAAGACCACAGTTCGCAATGCCCAGCATCATTGTAATTATGCTCCTAGAGCTAAGCTCCCTTAGTTTAGTTCAGCAAAACACCAAGTCAAGCACTGGACCACTAAACTTTATTTTTTGAAACAATAACAAATTCCCGCTCGTGCCTCCTTCACATCAGTTTCCATTGTCGGGTTCTATAAATGCATCTCCCAACTTAGATGGGCAAACAATCCCTGTTCAGATCAAGTGCTCTCCCACAGTTCATTAAACAACCTTTTGAAGATGTAACAAACCGTTATTAGAACCCACTAAGGGATTAATTCCGAAGTCACAGAGAGATGTATAAGCCTTGATCTATCAAGAGGATGAGGATGAGGCTTTCCAGCGACTTTTGCAGTGAGAGGTCAGACAACCTTACAGTAAATGAAACCATCATGCTCTTTCATTTATTTTATAGGGTGGCACAGTGGTAGAGTTGCTGCCTTAAAGTGCCAGAGACCTTTTGCCAGTTGCTGGCTGTACAGAGTTTGTATGTTCACCCTGTGACCTGCATGGATTTTCTCTGGGAGCTCCAGTTTCTACCCACACTCAAGATGTACAGGATTATAGGCTAATTGGTTTGGTAATATTGTAAATTGTTCTTAGTGTGTGTAGGATAGTGTTAGTGTACGGGGATCGCTGGTCGATGTGGACTCGTTGGGCCAAAGGACATGTTTCCGCACCATATTTATAAACTAAACCAGGATGAGCTGTTAATTCTCAATACATGGTGATTTCTTTAGCAAAACCAAAAGATGGATTAAGAAGTGAAATTCCAATCCATTATTAAAATCCTGGTCGGTACGATAGTTCTGATTCGGGGTGTATCGTTACAAAGGATCTTTTTTTTTTGTTTATTAGAAGTTAATACAGCACAAAACAGTACAGTGGAACCTAATTTTAGGTGCCAACTATGTAATACCGTAATCCATGCTATGTACAACCTCTAGTTTTATGTTATAAGAAGGAAGTAAGCAGGACAAGAAAAAGAAAACAATAGAAAGAGGAAAAAGTGGAAAAATAGATGGTAGAGAGTAGAAAAACGTGAAGTGTGTATATAAAAAATAAAAAAGGAAGAGAGAAAGTGGAAAGTAGAAATAGAAGAGAAGGCCCCTTAAAAGAGAATTTTTCAAATCTGTATTCGGAGATGTAGATCTATCCGCGTCATGAACTGAAATCAGCAATCTTTACGGTACCGCTGCATCACATGATTCCAAAAAGTCGATGAAAGGAGACCAACTCCTTAAGAATTGGTCATATTTATCTATTAGTCGGAGTCTCATTTCTTCAAGGTGTGCTATGTCCATCATATTCCTAATCCACATTTTAACAGTTGGTGTGGTTGTATTTTTCCAAAATTTAAGTATCAATTTCTTTCCAATTATTAACCCATAATTAAAAAAAACATTTTGATCTTTATTTAAATTGGTATCTTCTCCTATTATTCCAAATATAATCCATTCCGTTCTGGGTTCTATTCTTGACTTGAAAAGCTTTGTAAATATATCAAATATATCACTCCAAAATTTATTCAACTTTGTACATCCTACAAATGAATGTGTTATATTAGCATTTTGAAACAAACATTTATCGCATCTGGGAGAGACGTTTGGATAAAATTTATTCAACCTCGTTTTTGAATAATATAGTCTATGTGATAATTTGAATTGAATTAAATTATGTCTTGCATTAATAGAACAGTTATGTGTATTCATCAAATACTTTTCCCACCTATCCTTCGAGATCTTTATCATTAGCTCATGTTCCCAATCTTCCCTTAATGCTTCTGTTGAGGGTGATTCTCTATTTAATATATTATTATAAAAGTATGATATTAATTTTTGTGAATCAGCCTTAATATTCATTGCTTCTTCTAAAGGATCTAAAAATATAGTTTGAAATCTATGTGTATATTTCTTCATAAAGTCACATACCTGTATATATTTAAAATATTGATTATCCTTCAATTTAAATTTTAATTTTAATTGTTGAAATGATAACAGTTTGCCCACTTCATACATATCCCCTACTTTCCTAATCCCCAGTCTATCCCATTGTTGATATGTGTTGTCGATGAGAGAAGGTTTGAATGCGGGGTTGTTCAATAGTGGGGTTAGTACTGATAAATTATTTAATTTCAAGGATACTTTTATTTGTTACAAAGGATCTTAAGTAGATAATCGGTCATTTCATTCTCCACTTGTTTGACGAGGAGGCATTCGTGCATTAAATGGACAAATGGCACCTCAGTACCTCCAGCAAGGATCATAATTACTTTGTTCCATACATAGAGAGCGAATAAGTAGTTTTGGGCAGTCAACCAAATATCAAACCTCGGGGAGAACAAACTTGCTGAGAACTCACATTTTGGCCTGCCCCTGAAACCTAATTCAATAAAGAAATTAGAACATATCCCTCTATGCAGGTTGCTTGTCCAAACTTCCCATTGAGTTTCCCATTGGATCTACAGGAGTTCATTGTCTTTTCTCTTTAATATTGAACTCACATTAAACCTTTGTCTAGAAATTTGGGCGGCAGGGTGGCACAGCGGGGCTGGAGATCCGGGTGCAATCCCGACTTCAGGTATTGTCTGTACAGAGTTTGTACTTTCTCCCCGTGACCACATGGGTTTTCTCCGAGGTCTGCGGTTTCCTCCCACACTCCAAAGACGAACAGGTTTGTAGGTTAATTGCCTTGGTGTATGTGTAAAGTTGTCCCTATTGTGTGTATGATAGTGTTAATATTCAGGGATCACTGGTCGGTGCAGACTCAGTGGGTCGAAGGGCCAGTTTCTGCGTTGTATCCCTAAATTAAATTAGAATCCCTTCTCTTAACATACGCTGCCTATCGTGCTAATGGCCAATTGGTTCCCCAACAAAAAGTTGTAAAACCAGGCAAAAGTCGTGAAAAAACAGCACTATTTTCATTTGTACATTTTTGTAATCGAATTCCCATTCGAAAATACTTCTGAAGATTGCAGTTGTCATGTCATTGTTTATCAGACCCCCCCCCCCACTGGCATTCCACATGCAAACTACTCTGGTGCCATTTTTCTTTTACCTTTTATCTTGGCCAGTTTCGTATATGTTTGCAGAAAATCTAGTTGGACATCAGCACAAGTTCACAAGTTCTAGGAGTAGAATTAGGCCATTCAGCCCATCGAGTCTGCTCTGCTATTCAATCATGGCTGATCTCTGCCTCCTGATCCCATTTTCCTGCCTTCTCCCATAACCCTTGACACCCGTTCTAATAAAAATATCAAGTCAAGTCTATTCGTCACATAAACATACAAGATGTGCAGTGAAGTGAAAAGTGGCAATGCTCGCGGACTTTGTGCAAAAAGACAAACAAACAAACAACCAAACAAACTATAAACACAATCATAAACACACACATTCTTTTCTTATTAAAACTTATGACCGTAGCAGCTGGAACAGTCCGTTGCAAGGGTGGAAGGGGTCTCCCATGATTTTATTTGCTCTGGAGTTGCATCTCCTGATGTATAGTTCCTGCAGGGGGGCGAGTGAAGTTCCCATAGTGCGTTCGGCCGAATGCACTACTCTCTGCAGAGCCTTCTTGTCCTGGGCAGAGCAATTCCCAAACCAGATGGTAATATTTCCGGACAAGATGCTTTCCACAAACGCTGAGTAGAAGCACTGGAGAATCCTCGGAGACACTCTGAATTTCTTCAATTGCCTGAGGTGGTAAAGGCGCTGCCTTGCCTTACTCACGAGTGCTGCGGCGTGTGATGTCCATGTCATATCCTCAGAGATGTGGACTGTCAGATATTTAAAACAGTTCACCCTATCCACAGGATCCCCATTTATCCTCAATGGAGTGTACGTCCTCAGATGATGTGCCCTCCTAAAGTCCATGATCAGCTCCTTCGTTTTTTTGATGTTCAAGAGGAGGCTGTTATCCTGGCACCAGAGTGCTAGATCAGCCACCTCTTCCTGATAGGCCTTCTCGTTGTTGTGTGAGATCAGGCCCACCACCACAGTGTCATCAGCAAATTTAATTATTGAGTTGGTGCTGAACCTAGCCACACAGTCATGTGTGTACAGGGAGTACAATAGGGAGCTGAGGACGCAGCCCTGGGGCGATCCTGTGCTCAGGGTGAGGGACTCCGATGTATTCCTTCCCATCTTGACTACCTGGGGCCTGGCGGTGAGAAAGTCCAGGACCCAGGCACACAGGGAGGTGTTGAGCCCCAATTCCAGTAGCTTCCCGGCCAGTCTGGTGGGGACTATCGTGTTGAAGGCTGAACTGAAGTCTATGAACAGCATCCTCACGTAGCCCCCCCTTCTGGCTGTCAAGATGAGAGAGAGCGGTGTGCCGAACCTGGGAGACCGCATCGTCCGTGGATCTGTTCGGACGGTATGCAAATTGTAACAGGTCCATGTACCGAGGGAGGAAGGCACAGATGTGTTTCTTCACCAGCCTCTCAAAGCATTTCATGACTACCGAGGTAAGGGCCACCGGACGGTAGTCATTCTGACAGGCTGGGGAGGCATTTTTTGGTACCAGTACAATGATGGATTTTTTGAAGCAGGCAGGGACCACGGACTTGTCCAGGGAGAGGTTGAATATTGTAGTGAGCACCGGAGCTAGCTGCGTAGCACAGGACTTGAGTATGTGTCTATCTCTGCCTTAAAGGTATCCACTGATGACCTCCACATCCCTGTGTGGCAATGAGTTCCACAGATTAACTACACTCTGACTAAAGATGTTCCTCCTCGCCTCCTTTCTAAAAGAGCGCCCTTTAATTCTGAGGCTATGACTGCTGGTCCAAGACTCTCCCACCAGTGGAAACATCCTTTCCGCATCCACTCTATGCCACGACTCCAGCACTCCAGTAAGGACATGTTTAGGGAAGACACAAGCACACAAGCTGTCTCGGCAAGGCCAGCAGCATAATCTAAGATGAGTTTCACCCTGCCCATTCCCTCTTCTCCTGTCTGCCATCAAGCAAAAGACATAGAAGTGTGAAAACGCACACCTCCAGATTTAGGCACAGTTTCTTCCCAGCTGCTGCTATCACAACTTGAGAGCAGACCTGAACTACTATCGACATCATCGGACACCCTTGGGCTATCTTTGGCTGGAATTTACTGGCTTTATCTTGCACTAAATGTTATTCATGTTATTCTCTTTATCTTATCATAAACAACTAGAGAGCATCCCTCAACTATTATCTGCCTCATCGGGGACCCTTAGACTATCTTTGATCGGACTTTACTAACTTTATCTTGTACTAAATGTTATTCCCTTATCCTGTATCTATACACTGTGAATAGCTCAATTGTAATCATGTATTGTCTTTCTGCTGACTGGTTAGCACACAACACAAGCTTCTCACTCTACTTTGATACACATGACAATAAACTCAACTAAATGAATCTGTACAATGCACACTGTGGATGCCCCTAAATTAATTCCACTTTTTAGACACAGACTTACAGCTTTCCCATCTTTTCCTCTGGTAATTACATATTTCATTTACCTCTGCCAGGTATATCAGGTCATTCACTGTCCTCTGACATTCTCTCTCAGCTGTGTCTATCACTATTCTAGTCACTCAATTTCTCCTGTCCCACCCCCAGTCAAAGACTTTTCACTTGTTCCTTCTCTGTGCCCAGAAATATCTCGCCTCTTTCTAACCCTATTTCTTTTTTTTTTTTTTTTTTTTTTTTTTTTTTCTTTTTTATTAGAAGTTAATACAGCACAAAACAGTACAGTGGAACCTAATTTTAGGTGCCAACTATGTCATACCATAATCCATTCTATGTACAACCTCTAGTTTTATGTTATGAAAAGGAAGTAAGCAAGACAAGAAAAAGAAAACAATAGAAAGAAGAAAAAGAATAGATGGTAGAGAGTAGAAAAACGTGAAGTGTGTATATATAAAAAAAAAAAAGTGGAAAGTAGAAATAGAAGAGAAGGCCCCTTAAAAGAGAATTTTTCAAATCTGTATTCAGAGATGTAGATCTATCCGCGTCATGAACTGAAATCTGCAATCTTTACGGTACCGCTGCATCACATGATTCCAAAAAGTCGATGAAAGGAGACCAACTCCTTAAGAATTGGTCATATTTATCTATTAGTTGGAGTCTCATTTCTTCAAGGCGTGCTATGTCCTGACCCTATTTCTTCAACTTAAAACTTGAGACTTTTCCCAGTTGTGATGAAAAGTCTTCAACCTGAATCTGATTTTTCTCCCCACAGCATCAACTGACCTGCTAAGCATTTAATTCTTGATTCAAATCAAATGTCTGGAGTGGGATATGAACCCAGAAATCTCTGCCTCAAGCTTACTATCTTAGGTTGTTCTTCATTGCCACAGATGGCTGTGGCAGCCAAGCCTTTGGGTAGTTATAAAGCAGAGATTTATGGATTTGATTAGTAAGGGTGTCAAAGATTATGATGAGAAGGCAAGAGAATGGGGTTGTGTTGGAAAATTAGATTACAAGGTCATGGGGCAGGAGCAGAATTAGGCCATTCGGCCCATCTGGTCTATGCTGCCATTCAATCATGGCTGATCTATCTCTCCCTCCTAACCTCATTCTCCTGCCTTCTCCCCATAACCCCGTACTAATCAAGATTCCACCTATCTCAGCCTTAAAAATATCCATTGACTTGGCCTCCACCGTCTTCTGTGGCAAATAATTCCCCAGACCAACCATCCTCTGACAAAAGAAATTCCTCCTCATCTCCTTCCCAATGGAATGCCCTTTAATTCTGAGGCTATGACGTCTAGTCCAAGACTCTCTCACTAGTGGAAACAACTTTTCCACATCTACTCTATCTAAGCCTTTCACTATTCGGTAAGTTTCAATGAACTCCCCCATCATCCTTCTAAACTCCAGTGTTAACCCACTCATTCCTGTGATCATTCTTGTAAACCTCCTCTGCACCCTCTCCCAAGCCAGCACATCCTTCCTCAGATATGGTGCCCAAAATTGCTCACAATGCTCCAAATGCTGCCTGACCAGCACCTTATAGAGCCTCAGCATTACATCCCTATTTTTGTAGATCAGCCAAGATTGAATAGCAGAGCAGACTCGATGGGCTGAATGGTCTTAATTCTGCTTCTCTAACTTGTGAACTTATGAATTCATGCTTCTGAGATCAAATTTAAAAGAAAACGGTGAACATTCAGTTTTATTTTTTGCATTAATTTTGCACTTTATTGCTTTTTATACGGTGAATATAACTGTCAAGGGCAGTGGTTCTACATGTTAGAAAATCTGACCTTCATCCCAACTAAACTGTGCACCACTAGCATGGGGGAAGGGAATTCTCAAACCGGTATTTTCTTCTTGATCTTTATTATTTGGCAAAAAAAAAGAAGTCTTGGTAAATTACTTCCTCGCCCCATGCAAGACTGAATTGTGAAATGTTTCTTTCAGCTGTGCAGCACTTATCAAATCAAAGATAATGTGGATACATGCAAGTAATAGGATTGTACAGCAAGGACAAGTCATCAGAATTGCAGTAATGTAACATCTATTGAATAAACGGGAACATATGATTGACTTAAAGTAGGTGTCACAATTCAGCGGCAGCTAAGTTATAAGCAGAAATGGTTGGTTATTGATCGCCACTCTGTGCAGGATCCTTTCTGCTAGAGAGTATTTGCTCCAGCTTTTACATGACTGAAATATAATGGGCCAGTTTGAGCTCCAGCGGTGGAAGGTTGTTTCATTGATTGGAACTGACTCCCAATTTCCAACATGTAAACTTTCTGCACACAGGAGTTTGATCAGCCATGTCAGAGCACCTGAAACTGAGTCTGAGTAAGAAGGAACTGCAGGTGCTGGTTTACACCGAAGATAGACACAAAATGCTGGGGAAACGATACAGGCAGCATCTCTGGAGAGGAGGAATGGGTGAGTTTCAGGTCGAGAAGCTTCTTCAGACTGAGTCATGCAGATCTGCTTTCTGATTGATCCTCAAGTCTCTATCTAGACTGTATAGGATAGAACTAGTGTATGGGTGATCGCTGGTTGACATGGACTTGGTGGGCCGAAGGGCCTGTTTCCACGCTGTATCTCTAAAAGGTGATTTGCAGGACAAATAGTGAACTACTGTCTTAATGAAACAAGTTAGGTTTAATAACAAATAAAGTATTACAATTCCATAGGAATATGCGTTGGTGAGACCAGATCTGGAATATTGTGCGTAGTTTTAGCCTCCTTGGATCGGAAAGGATATTCACACCATAGGAGGAATGTGGTGAGGATTAAATTAACTGAATGGCTATTTTACTGTTCAAGGAAAGGTTGGATAAACTGGGATTGTACCGAAAAATGAGAGACCCCATTGAAATTTATGAAATTGTGTCAGTTTGACAGACTAGTTGTGAGGAGGATACTTTAAGTCACAGAGAAGTAGAACCAGGTTACCATTTGACCAGAGTATAGACAGTTTGGAACTAAAAGGATGAAGAATCCTCTTCACCCAGAGGGTGGTCAACCTTTACTATTCTCTTCATCAAAGGACTGTGAAGATCCAGCCATTGAGTTAATTCCTTTATTTCATTTGTATCTCTGATTGTAATTATTTATAGTAGCGAATGTATTTTTCAGATTTAGAAAAATAACGTCTCACACCAAAGAACACACCAAAGAAATAGGCTGTAAGCTCACCTCATCCATGCTGGCCAAGATGCTCATCTAAAGGGCCTGTCCCACTGTGTGAGGTAATTCAAGAGTTCTCACGAGTTTCACCTGATTCGAACTCGGAGAATTATGGTAATGGCCGCTCGTGGGTACTCGGGGCTCTCGTGGACATTTTTCAACATGTTGGAAAATCTTCACGCGTCTTCACGAGCTTACCGCGTTTCCCGAGTACCTGCCGTTAGCGTTACGAGCCGTTAAGAGACATCCCCGAGCTCCATCGTACCCGCTACGTACATTCTACGTGCTTACCACGAGTTTGATTTTTTTTTAATCGGGAGAGCTCTTGAATTACCTCGTACAGTGGGACAGGCCCTTAAGCAAGTCCCACTTGCCGTCATGTGACCGATATCCCTCTAAACCTTTCCTATCCAGGAACCTGTGCAAATGTCTTTGTGTTATTGTACCTGCCTCAGCCACTTCTTCCAGCAGCTTATTCACAATATGAACCACCCTCTGTGTGAACAAGTTGGCCGTTGGGAACAATACATTTTAATTTATTATGCTTGATTGTGACAATTTTTGAAAAAGTTTTTCTATGCCCTGAATTTATATCAGTTTTTAAATGCTGTTATCAGGCAGAGATATTTAATGTTGGTGCATGCTGCCTTCAGCAGAGGCAAATTATCTAAGGCCACAGGAACAATATGGGGCCTGTGGCAATTTGCAACCTGTGGCTCAATCTACCTCATGGAGAAGCCTTGGGCCAGAATTCTCCTTTAATGCATTAAACTGCATCTCAGGACACTATAGAAAGTAAGTGCAATATGGGATTAATGCAGGGGCTGACCGCAGGCATCAGACAGGATTGAACACAGACAAATTTCATACTTTCAGTACATAGAATTTTGTATTTATGATGCTAACAGTTTTTGGGGAACGACATCTATTCATAGTCAGAGTGGGATACTGCAGTCTTCAGACTTGCTTGCCCACACAGGCCAACATGTCCCAGCTACACTAGTCCCACCTGCCTGTGTTTGGCCCATATCCCTCCAAACCTGTCCTGTCCATGTACCTGTCTAACTGTTTCTTAAACGTTGGGATAGTCCCAGCCTCAACTACCTCCTCAGGCAGCTTCTTCAAGATGGTCTCACGGTCTCAGCTCAACACCTCATTGGAAAAGACAACATCACAGGTAGTACAACACTCCAGGGTGTCGCAGTGGTGGAGTGGCAGAGTTGCTGCCTTACCGTACCAAAGACCTTGGTTTGATCCTGTCTAGTGAGTGATGCTCTCCGTACAGAGTTTGCACATTCTCCCTGTAACCACATGGGTTTTCTCCAACTGCTCCGGTTTCATCCCACATTCCAAAGAAGTACAGGTTTGTTGGATAATTTGCTTCAGTAAAAAATGTAAATTGTCCCTGGTGTGTAGGATACTGCTAGTGGACAGGGTGATTGTTGGTTGACAGGGAATCGGGCCAATGGGCCTATTTCTACGCTGTATCTCTGAAGTCTAAAGTAAAGACAGCACTAAAGACAGAAAGATGACGAGGAATTTCTTTAGTCAGAGGGTGGTGAATCTGTGGAATTCATTGCCACAGAAGGCTGTGGGGACTGTCAATAGGTATTTTTAAGGCACAGATTGGCAGATTCTTGAGTACAGGTGTCAGGGGTTATGGGGAGAAGGAAGGAGAATGGGGCTGGGAAGGAAAGATAGATCAGCCACGACTGAATATCCACGAGTAGAATGGAGGGCCAAATGACCTAACTCTGCTCCTAAAACGCATGAACATATGAACTTATGCAACCGGGTTCTGGAGCAGGATTTACTCTGACATAAATATAAGGGTGCTATGCACAGAGGCATGGATGAAGGTGAGAGTCTGGAAACAGTGTTACATATAGGAGGATAGCATTGAAATGGCCAATGCAAAAAAAATGGACACTGAGTGCATTATGCTACTTTGAAATCAGCTGTGTTATGCTTCAGTACCTTTGAAATTGCATTTACTTGGCTAATTTTATTGATACTGAGAAGTGGATAAACTCTTTACTCAGTGTTTCACTCAATATAATGATAGTAAATGTGCATGAAAGCCAGCACATTATTTCTTTGGGGTCCATGGCAGCAAGCAGGTTAAAGGTTGATGTAAATAGCAGCATCATTCATCGAGCTTGCTGTGTAATGGAATGTACTCTCCAGCTGTGTCCTAGATTAATTTATTGACTGCTGAAAAAACATACGGTGTCGTGGAGCTAGCAATCTGTACCAACCAGAAGATAATAGACTATCTCCAGCAAGAAGGCTTCCATTCCTTGCACAGCGGTCGTTGATAGATGGGTTTAATGTTCGCGCTTGCTATTTTGGTTCATCTGAATTTTTTTTTTCCATGGCGTATCACAGATCAAAGTAATAGCCCCCATCGGGTAGATTCTCTAAATACAGTCTTGTTCCTCCCTGCCGGCTGACAATCATGGAACATCCATCGGCTGCCTGACAGGAGCTGCCGTGGGGACCACCACTGATTCTCCCAAACTGTGCTTAACGGTGGGAGAATGTAGCACAAAATAAATACAACTAAAACAAAAGGGAAAACTATGCTTGAGATGCTGCAATCCATCATTCCCATATGCACTGAGCTTCAAAATATCTTCCTGACAGGCCGAACGTTTAGTCTCAAGTAGAATCAAAAAGATTCTTCCAGGTTGTGAATGATTTTCAAGGAACGGCACCCTTATCTCATCACTTCTACCAATTCCAAGCCTCCAGCAACCGACCTCTTTGTTCCCGACCCCTCACGGTCTGTTGCAACAATCTCATGGATAGACCATGAGAGGTTGCAACCCACGTTCAGGTACAGGTTGGAATGTATGGCCACCTGTACAGGTACATTGATTGGTTCTGTGTGATCCTTCCCCCGCTGAACTAATCTTCATACATGTCAATGTGAGAATTATTAGATCTCAAATCTCTGAAATGCCTTCAACCACCCACCTCCGCCCCTTCATTCACCTCTCCATCCATAACTTCCAAGACAATTTGGTGTCTCTGTCAGACGTCCTTGCTCAAACGTAACTGTGCTGATTGTAAAACTGCTCCACCCCCCACTTGCTTTATGAACCATCTAAGCATCATACCGTGCTTCTACTCCCTGCTTTCAAGCAGGAACTGAAGCTTGAGGATCCTGGACAGAGGACGCACAGTACTGGTCTTAGAAAACAGTCAAGCTCGCACAAGACTGTTGTGTCAGTGGACTGGTCCATATTCACGGGCCTTGCGACCAATCTAAATCAGTGCCCATTACAGACCACATCAGTATGTGTGTGGAGGAAGGCATGACATAGAAGTCAATCCGAGTGCCCAAGACTGCAGTGTTTAGGTCGGGGTGATCTCGGCCTGCACAGAAAATCTAGATATTATCTTTTCAAAGGCACCAGGGATGCCAAGAGACATTACCAGCCCAAGCTGAAGTCCGAGAATAAGTACACAGACATCTGTCGATTGAGGCATGACTTGTGTTTGGTGTTACGGACTAGAAAACGAAGTTGGGCCAGTTTGCTGACAACAATGTGCCCTCCCCCTTGATGAGGTCAAGGACAATGCAAATGGGTAGACTGGGCTTATATTCACTGGAATTTAGAAGAATGAGATGGGATCTTTTAAAAACATAAAATTATTAAAGGATTGGACACGTTAGATACAGGAAAAATGTTCCCGATGTTGGGGGGAGTTCAGAACCAGGGGACCCAGTTTAAGAATAAGGGGTAGGCCATTTAGGACTGAGATGAGGTAAAACTTTTGTTTATTTACCACAGCTCCACATTCAATGCCCTAATCCCAACCAAATTCATCTCCAAACTCCTGGATCTAAGAATCAACCCACCATTCCCCGCCATCAGTCAATAGATCCTCACTGAAACAGAGAATAAAATCAGTGAGCGGTAATCGGTAAAAACTCCTCCACTATAATTCTCAGCAGCAGTCCTGCAAACCTGCGTTATCAGTTTCTCTCTATACTCCGTATACACTTATGACCGTGTTGCTAAACTGTGCCCTAACTCCGTTTACAAGTTGGTAGATGACACCACCGTAGTGGGCCGCCGCATCTATAACAATGAAGAAATGTCGTACAGGAAGGGAACAGAGAGCATAGTAGCATGGCCTCAAGACAACAACCTGTCACTTAATGTCATAGAAAATAGAAACATAGAAAATAGGTTCAGGAGGAGGCCATTTGGGCCTTCGAGCCAGCACCACCATTCATGGTGATCATGGCTGATCGTCCCCTATCAATAACCCGCGCCTGCCTTCTCCCCATATCCCTTGACACCACTAGCCCCTAGAGCTCTACCTAACTCTCTCTTAAATCCATCCAGTGATTTGGCCTCCACTGCCCTCTGTGGCAGGGAATTCCATAAATTCACAATTCTCTGGGTGAAAAAGTTTTTTTCTCACCTCAAGTCTTAAATGGCCTCCCCTTTATTCTAAGAGGAGGTTAACTAATAAACGAGCTGGTCATTGACTGTAGGAAGCGTGGGTGAGTACCAGCACAGTCTGCATCAATGGTACTAAAGTGTAGATGGTCAAGAGCTTCAACTTCATCACCATTTCACCAACAATTTTGACCTGGTCCAACCATATTGCTGCTACAGCGAGAAAAAAATACCTGAACTCCTCCATTTCCTCAGAGAAGACAAAGGAAATTTGGCACGTCTCCAATGAAGTTAACCAATTTCTAGAGATGCATCATAGACAGCATCTGATATGGATGTACCACAACTTGGTTTGGCAATTGCTCTGCCAAAGGCCAAAATGAATTGCAGCACATTGAGGACACAGCCCAAGCCATCACACAAACCAGCCTCTTCCCCCCCTTACCCCCTCCATTGACTCCATCTACACCACACTGCCTCAGGATAGCAGCCAACATTATCATGGACCACTCACACCATGGATATTCTCTCTTCCATCATACAATACAATACAAATTTATTATCATTTGAGCCCCAGTGAGACTCAAACGAAATGTTGTTTCCACAGCCATACAAACAAGGACACTGTCTTACAGACATACACATAATTAAATTCACACAAACATCCATCACAGTGAAGCCACTGTGATGGAAGGCAAGTCTTTTCTCTCCCCTGTTCTCCGTGTCTCTCCCGATGTCCAAGCCCCAGGCGGGCGATGATGAGTCCCACGGCCATTTTAGGCCGCGCGGGGCGATTTACGGCCCCGCTCCCGGTCTGAAAGTCCAAGGTTGGAACCCCCACGGGCATTGGTGAGTCCCACGGCCATGAAGCCGTGCCGGGTGATGTTCGACCCCGCTCCGGGTTGTTCCAACCCCGCGACACGGGCTGGAGAAGTCGCGTTGCGGGAGCTCCGGGAAGCGGTCTCTCTCTCTCCTCCCAGACCCGCGAGCTCCCGATGTCACAGTCCACCGGACCTGCGGTTGCGTTGCTGGAGCCTCCGAGCCCCAGGAGTCGAGTCGCAGCAGCGAGTCACCGCCGCTCCCCACGCTCCGAGGCCGGCCAGCCCCACGATGGTGAGTAGTCCGCAGCTCCGGGACTGGAGCCCCCGGGTCGTTCAGGCTGCAGGCCGCTCCACGGTGCTAGGCCCCAACGACAGCCGAGACCCGACAGGGAAAAAGTCGGGTCTCCCGGACAGGGAAGAGATTTAAACAATTAAGGCAGAAGGCCTTAATTGTGCTGCTGCCTTGGCAGAGCCAGCCGTATCAAGGACGAGTCACACTCCAGTAACTTCCTCTTCTCCCTTCACCCATCGGGCAAGAGGTACAGAAGTGTGAAAACGTACACCTCCAGATTCAGGGACAGTTGCTTCTCAGCTGTTACCGGGCAACTGAACCAATTAGAGAGGGATCCTGAGCTACTATTTACCTCTTTGGAGACCCTAGGACTATTTTTAATCACTTTACTGGCACTTATTCCCTTTATCATGTATCTGTACAGTGGAGATGGCTCAATTATAATCATGTATTGTCTTTCCACTGACTGGGTAGCATGCAACAAAAACTTTTCACTCCACTTCCATACACGCGACAATTAATTAAACTATAGTAAACTAACTACAAAAACTTGAAAGCACGTACTACCAGATTCAAAAATAGCTTCTTCTCTACTGTAATCAGACTCTTGGATTGACCTCTCATATGCTAAGGGTGAATGTCCGCTTCCAGTCTAACTCATTGCAGCCCTTCCTCTTTTCTTTGTAATCTGCACGTTCCCAGTAGCTGTAGCTCTGTATTCTGTACTCTATACTCTATCTGTTTTGTTCTGTTGCAGAACCTGATGTATTCATAGATGGTATGATTTGCCTGGATACCACCCAAAAGTGTGATTTTTCACTGTATCTCAGTACACCTGACAATAATAAACTGCCTCTAATACTGTCTGCCAGTGCCCTGCTGCACCAAGAGGTGAAAGTTAAATGCTATGCATGGTGTGAAGTGCTGGTAACCAACACTATACTTGTAATGCAAAAGTACCAGCAAGAAATTACAGTCAATTTCACTTCTGGCAGAATTCAGAGAAAAATGGGACATATTCAAATTACAGACTGTACCTTCTCTCACCAATGTCAAAATGGGCGGCTGGGTCAGAAAGTCTGTAAGATGAATATGTGCCTCGGAAAGCCTCAACCTTTATCAAAATAGCTAGTGGGTCCTCTACTTCCTCTTTGAATAGCAGCATGATTTCCACCCATCTCCTCCCATCCCTGCCTGCTCAATCCGGTTTTCAACTTGAACAAATTTCCCTTCAACTTCCATCATCTCTCCCCAGAGAAGTGTTGCTATGGGAAACAGCCTGATCTCTCGCCATGTCTCCCCTTAGTCTAAATTCTGGCACTCTCATGCTGAGAACAAAGAAGCTATGGTTAGATTAGATCAGATTAGATTTACAAATTGATTGATAGATACAGCATGGAAACTGGTTCTTCAGCCCATCAAATCTATACAATTTGGATTCAGTTGCACCTCCTCCAACCTCATCTACTATATCCATTGTTCAAGATGTGGACGCTTATACATCGGCGAGATCAAACATAGACTGGGCGAAGGTTTCGCTGAACACCTTCGCACAGTTTTCTTGAACTCACCTGATCTCCCGGTTATTAACACTTTAATTCTCCTTCCCATTCCAACACTGACCTTTGTGTTCTAGGTCTCCCCCATTGTCATTGAGGCTAAATGCAAATTGAAGTCACAGCATCTCATATTTCACTTGGGCAGTTTACAGCCCAGTTGTATGAATACTGATTTATCTAACTTAATAATCCCAGCATTCCCTCTCTCTCTATCCCTCCCCCACCCAAGTCTCACCAGCTTCTCGTTTTCACCCAACAAACAGCTAACAATGGCCTGCTTCTTTTATCATTGTTTACATATCTTTAATTCATTGTTCTTTATCTCTCTACATCATCGTCTATATCTCTAGTTTCCCTTCTCTAACTACTCTGGAGAAGGAACTTGACCCATTCCTTCTCTCCAGAGATGCTGCCTGTCCCGCTGAGTTACTCCAGTTTGTTGTGTCTATCTACTGGAGTGACTCAGCATGTCAGGCAGCATCTCTGGAGAACTTGGGCAGGTAATGTTTCAGGTTGTTTCAGTCTAGAGAAGGGTCCAGTCCTGAAACAACAACTTTTGATGTTCTCAAGAGATGCTGCCTGTCCCACTGAGTAACATCAACACTTTGTTTCCTTTTTTGGAGATCGGGCAACCTTATTGTACATTATTGGTTTCTTAACTGATGAACAGATCAGGCCTATAAATAATAAATTCACCACCCACTGTATTCGCATTTGTGCAATTGATTCCACAATGTTATAAATATAACCAGTGATTAATATTCCTAAACGCATTAAACACTGACAAGGAAAATCAAGTTTCCTCCCCAACTTTCTTTTAAGCTCGAATCCATCTTCTCAAAGCAAGATACTTTTTGCCTCACAGTTTTATGGTTTTGCAATTAGCAATTCAGTTTTGTTTCTTGCCATGTGTACCGAGGTACAGTGAAAATTATTTTATTTGCATGCTAACCAGTCAGCAGAAAGACAATACACGATTACAATCGATCCATTTACAGTGTAAATATACATGATAAGGGAATAACGTTTAGTGGAAGGTAAAGCCAGCAAAGTCCGATCAAGTATAGTCCGAGGGTCATCAAAGAGGTAGATAGTAGTTCAGCACTGCTCTCTGGTTGTGGTAGGATGATTCACTTGCCTGATAATTATCAGAGAAAAGCTGTATTTAAAAAAATCCAGTGATAAGCAATTCAAAGTATTAGTTGCTTTTTAACTTCATTATTTTGAAATAATATTTTGTAACATATAAGGTGACTTCAATGTCATTTTGTCCATAGAACTGACATAAAGCATATTCAAGGAGCTATCTAATGCCACCAGCAACAAGCCTGGATTATGAATCTTAATTTCAAATAAAGTTACATTAAAATGATTCCAGTTGGACCTGGCACATTAGACGTTTCAAAAACGATGAGCCACAGATTTATATTCCAATCATGCCACCAGAATGAATGCAGATGTAATTGATTTTCAATCATATTTTTACGTTGGATTTCTGTATTGAAAGAATTTCACTGAGTGGCAAAGCTGTCATGTGCTGTTAGTTAATTTATTGATGGTCATTTTCAGGCAGGGCATGGAATTCTCTCATCACTGAGCGCTGAGCAAACTTGGCAGAATTACTTATTCAGATTGACTTTGAAACAGAATTTTAAATGCTTTAAAGCATTTGCCATTTCGCCCAAAATGGTACCTTCAGTGACAGTGGCCATGTTCTATGTCCTTCTCGATCCATCTGAAGTCTAACACATGGTTGATCTCACCTCCTGCAATGCTTTCTATCGTTATCCAGATTAATGACTGACCCAGTCCAGTTTCACTCTTGTCTACCCAGCCACATTGAGATCAACTCCTACCACAACTTTCCCTCTCACTCCTGCATCGTTGCACAGGCATGATCCCTGGCTCCTCTCTATTTCTTGTACCTTTCTCCCCTTTGCCAACATCATCTGAAGAGATTATGGCATGTTTCCTAAATAAGCTGATGACTCCACTGAAAAACCTGGCTGAAAAAGCGCAGTAATAGCATCGACATTTAGTAAGGACTCATGTATTGTTAGGCCATTTTGGTCAAGTCTGATGTGCTCTGCAGAAATAAGACAAGCTGCTAAATAATACCCCTTTGTCTAGGGCCCAGATCAATGTTGCAGATAAGAAATGTATGAGTATCTCTTCAATTGACAGAATAAATGAGATTTCTGCAGAAGACCTCCAAGGAAGTGTAAAATGCATTGATGTGATTGGATTACTGCATACTCATTGTACATATTGTAAATAATCTTGCTAAACAGTTACCCAGCTGTTGATTGGCCAAAGTGTTGAGCTCTGGCAGGTTTGTTTGGATTCCAGGATAAATGTTGCATTATTCAAGTTAAGTTAGCTTCTTCCAGTCGCTTCTGCTGAAATAATGTATGGGGGATTCTGTTATTGGTCTGTGTAACTGTGTTGAAATTAATATGTTTGATTGGATTGTAAATATACCACCCTTCTGTAGTTCGGCCTCTCAAGGTTCGGGAACCTATAAAAGGCAGCCAATAGACAATAGGTGCAGTAGGCCATTCGGCCCTATGAGCCAGCACCGCCATTCAATGTGATCATGGCTGATTATCCCCAATCAGTACACCGTTCCTGCCTTCTCCCCATATCCCCTGACTCCCTATTTTTATGAGCCCTATCTAGCTCTCTCTTGAAAGCATCCAGAAAACCTGCCTCCACCGCCCTCTGAGGCAGAGAATTCCACAGACTCACCACTCTCTCTGAGAAAAAGTGCTTCCTCGTCGCCGTTCTAAATTACTTACTCCTTTTTCTTAAACTGTGGCCCCCATGAGGTCCTTTGTCGATCTTCTGGAAGAGCGCTTAGGACTGCGTGACCTTTTGGAGTGTTTCTGCTTGCACGAGGCTGAAGGGCTTGGCCAGGCAGATACAAGGATCGAACCCGCGGTGGTTAAGGTATCGTATAGGGGAATTTGTTGTGCAATCCAAAAATAAAGATGAGTTGTTCCAGTGCTTGACTCAGTGGTTTATTGACTGAACTATACTGGGGGGGACGCTTAGAAGAGTTTATTTATACCACCTTCTCAACGTCTCTCTCAAGCCTTCCACTACCTTCATGTTGCCAGTTCAACCTTTTTGCTTTCCCACTCCTGCTGGAGTTATAATATCTATCAATTAAACACAGGAAGAAGAACATGTTGCAAAAACTTCATATTTTAGGCATCAACACTTTTTTTCATGGACTAGACTCAGACTGAAATAACATTCACCGCTCACCTGCTTACTTGGCCTGTTTAGGAAGGGACTGCAGATGCTGGTTTACGTCGAAGTAGGACACAAAGTACTGGAGTAACTCAGCGGGTCAGGCAGCATCTCTGGAGAGAAGGAATAGGTGACGTTTCGGGATGAGACCCTTCGTTAGACTGAAAGTCAGTGGAGAGGGAAACTAGAGGTATATCCTCCCCAGATGGCATACCATATTTAGACTTTTTCATCTCTAACAGGCAGCATGACATCTTCTTCTGTCCCCACCTCTCTGCCTTTTTCTATGGAAAAACATCCTCACTACACAGTGATCACCCCTTCTCCCATCTCCACCAGCCCCCCTCCTCTTGGACCCCTACAAACGGCCTTCTGCCCTCTTTAGAACTTTTCATTTCTAACTGTTATGTGATGCCCTGGTCCATTGTTCAGTCTCTATCCTCCCTTCGACAAAGTGGCTTGACTGTAAATATCAACTTCCCATTTCCCTCCCCAGATTCTGCCTGACCTGCTGATACCCTCCATCTGCTCATTTCAGCATCATTTTAGGTGAAGCAGAGATTCACTAAAACTTACTAGTGTTATACTTTACTTAATATGTTTACTTATTAATATTAGTAAACTTATTCTTCAGTCAGAGGGTGGTGAATCTGTGGAATTCTTTGCCACAGAACGCTGTGGAGGTAAAGTTAGTGGATATATTTAAGGCAGAGATAGATAGATTCTTGATTAGTACGGGTGTCAGGGCTTATGGGAAAAGGCAGGTTAATTGGGTTAGGAGGCAAAGATAGATCAGCCATGATTGAATGGTGGAGTAGTCGTGATGGGCCGAATGGCCTAATTCTGCTCCTACCATTTATGATATTATTTCAATCTAGTCGACCGATTTGGGAACAACTCCATCCAGAACCGCAAGAAATTGCAGAATCGTGGACGTAGCCCAGACCATCATGCAAACCAACCTCCCTCCCTTGACTCCATCTACACTTCATGCTGCCTCAGCAAGGCCAGCAGCATAATCAAATACTAGTCTCACCCCTCTCACTCACTCTTCTCATCAGGCAAGAGTTATAGATGTTTGAAAACGCATACATCCAGATTCAGAGACAATGTCTTCCCAGCTGTTATCAGGCAACTGAACCATCCTCTCACCAGCTGGAGAGTGGTCCTGACCTCCCATTTACCTCATGAGTAGACCTTCTAGCAATCTTTAAACAATTTTATTGGACTTTATGTTGCGCTAAATGTTATACCCCTTGTATTGTATCCGTATACTGTGGACAACTTGATCGTATAGTCTTCTAACCCACTGGCTAGCATGCAACCAAAAGGTTTTCACTGTACCTCGGCACACGTGACAATAATAAACTAAACTAAACTAAAATACATTTCCTCCTATTTCAATGGTATTGATTTATTATGTCACGTGTACTGAAATGCAGTGCAAAGTTTTTATTTGCGTGCTCTCCAATAAAATCAGATAATACTACACATGAACACAGTAAAGCCATATACATGTACAACAGGTAGCCAATATTACTGGTGATTGATGATCCAAACCTGTTGGATGATGCAGCCTTGTTTTCATACTAACAAGACAAACTGACGAAGGAAGTCATTTGGAAAGGGCGTGACTCTCATCTTCGTGGATGGAGTAGTCGGAATCACAAGTAGATCAGGGACATCCGACCGTGAGGAAATCTGAAATTTGCTCTGTTTGACTGTAATGTTAGCGGTCTCTTGTTGAGATATTTCCATGCTGGATGAGTAGGTCCCTGCTGAAAGCCATAATGGTGAGGA
This sequence comes from Leucoraja erinaceus, assembly GCF_028641065.1. Lineage (NCBI taxonomy): Eukaryota > Metazoa > Chordata > Chondrichthyes > Rajiformes > Rajidae > Leucoraja > Leucoraja erinaceus. The sequence continues at coordinate 121,880,338 of NC_073378.1, read as the reverse complement.
GCGCAGAATAAGATATTAGATTTGCCACTTGGCTGCTAATAATCGTGGATCCGAGTGCTCTGTTGGAGGACTTCTGTCTTAATTAATCCCTCGGTGCTACAACAGCTACCAAGAGATACCTGGAGGCCGCCTGCTAAGTTAAGTTCTCTCATGCAGCAGCTTAAAGCCGAGGATAGCTAAATGGGCTCTGTCACTAGGAATTGATGTGTTCACAAGTTCACAAGTTATAGGAGTAGAATAAGGCCATTGAGTCCACTATGCCATTCAATTATGGCTGATCTCTGCCTCCTAATCCTATTGTTCTGCATTCTCCTCATAACCCTAGAAACCCGTTCTAATCAAAAATTTGTCTATCCACTGACCTGGCCTCCACAGCCCTCTGTGGCAATGAGTTCCACAGATTAACTACCCTCTAACTAAACTGTGATGGGCATTGATTCGAGGGTATGTTGTCAAGCTGATCCAGAGATTGCAGGTCGCCAAAAGAAAACACACAAAATCTTGGAGAAACAGTGAATGGGTAGAAACATGATGTTTGTTTCCAAACAATAGACACAAAGTGCTGGAATAACTCAACATGTCAGGCAGCATCCCTATTGCCTGATGAGCAAAACTTTGACTGCTTGGAGGTCAATTTTAGTTATTAATAAAGGACTGGCGAGCAGAATCTTGCTCATCAGCTCATTATTAATACCTAAAATTGAAGCTGCAAGCAATTGAAAATTTGAATTGCATTGAATACTTTATTGTCACATGTGACAAGTCACAGTAAAATTCTTTGCTTGCATACCCTAGGTATGCAAATAGTTGTCATGTAAAGGGCGCTTACAAAATTACTAAGTATCCGCTCGCCACGTCCACCCTTGTTCTCTCGCCCCCCCCCCCCCCGCCCCTCCCAGCCGCTCGCCCCTCCCAGCCTGGCCTTTCCCCCACCACCCCGCCCCTCCCAGCCTGGCCTTTCCCCCCCCCCACCCCCCCCCCCCCTCCCAGCCTGGCCTTTTCCCCACCCCCCCCCCCCCCCCCCCCCCCCCCCCCTCCCAGCCTGGCCTCTCCCCCTCACCGGGTCTCCCTTTGTAAAAAACTATGGAAGTTGGTATTGAGCAAAATATCTGCATTCTGAACTATACTAGGATATCAATTTAGTGTAAAATGGTAATTCTCATACAACAGTTATCATAAATCCTTTTGTAAAACAAACAGCTGTTGGAACTCAAAGGCCCAGATGATACCTGTGAGGAAAATGGCCAGATCACATTTTGGGTCGGATCCCTTCGTCAGACTGACCCTCTTTCACTTCCCTCCACCGATGCTACCTGATCCGCTGAGTTCATCCAGCAGTTTGTTTTCCACTACTGTTTCCAGCATCCACAGCTTCTTGTGACTCCACACTTTGTTTTGTATTTGATAAGCCGAGGACTTAACATCTGTGCATCTTGTGTACATGATGTCAGTGTATGTTTGTTGTTGTCCTTTGGCTGACTGTGTAATGCACATTACTGCCTTGGTGGGAGATTGCAACCTTCATGTGGTCCACCCTGTTTCGACTAATGCAATCAACCCGACGTGCACAAACAAATAGATGTTGTGTTTCGGTGTCTACAACTTTAGGCTGTGCACGCCATACGCAAGAAGAAGATCACCTTACTGCCACCTTAAGGGTGGCATGGTGGCGCAGCGGTAGAGTTGCTGCCTTACAGCGCTTGCAACGCTGTAAGGCAGCAACTGGGTTCAATCCTGGGTTCAATCCTGACTACAGGCGCTGTCTGTACAGATTTTGTACGTTCTCCCCGTGACCTGCGTGGGTTTTCGCCGAGATCTTCGGTTTCCTCCCACACTCCAAATATATAGGTTAATTGGCTTGGTGTAAGTGTAAAATTGTCCCCAGTGTGTGGTGTGTGTCGGGTCGTGTTGGTTTGCGGGGATTGCTGGTCGGCAATTTTTTTTTTTCGAGAGATTGTGCTTGGAATTGAAGATCACGCAATCATCAGGGAATGTCCTGAATTTTGACCTCATGATGGAAGATGAAGCAGCTTACAATGGCTGAGCCCAGTACACTATGCCAAGGAGAAACTCCTACAGTAATGTCCTGAGGTTGATCGCTCGATACTGCAATGACTACTATGTGGCACCTGGAGGCTTCCTCTGTGCATAGTATCATAAACATAATAATCATCATCATAATCATACTTTATTAGCCGAGAATGTTTTGCAGATATACCAATAAAAAGCAACAAAACACACAAAATACATTTTAAAATAAACATCCACCACAGTGACTCCCCCACATTCCTCACTGTGATGGAAGGCGAAAAAAAGTTCAACCTCTCACATCTTTGTTCTCCAGCAGTCGGGGCCTCTAACCTTCCGTTGACGGGATGATCTTACTTCCGTAGCCGGCGGTGGGCCTCCTCGTCGGGGCGGTCAAGCTCCTGCATCGGGGAGGAATCTCAGCTCCTCCTCACCGGGCGATCGGTCGGGGCTAGTGGAACATTTAGAGCTTCCTGACGTCGGTCTCTGTTGCTGGGGAGGCTACCATCGAAGCGCCACCAGGAGGTGCCGGGTGACTGGCTTCTTCTTAAGCCTCCAGTCATTAGTTGGAGCAGGTCACCTCAGTGCTTGATCAAATACTGCCTTGATGTCAAGCGCAGTCAATCTCACCGCCCCTCTGGAGTTTAGCTCTTGGGTCCATGTCTGATGCCACGTCTGAGCCTACAAAGCCAGTGCATGCAAAGCTGTACAAGTTCACAAGTTATAGGATTAGTATTGGACCATTCATCCCATTGGGTCTACTCCATCATTCAATCATGTCTTCTTCTTCTTCTTGCGTATTGTGAGCACAGCCTAACGTTATAAGACAACTTATTCTGTTTGATCTTATGTTTGTGCACGCAAGATTGATTGCATTCATTGAAAAAGGGTGGACCACGTGAAGGTTGTAATCTCCCACCCCAATCATGGCTGATCTCTGCTTCGTAATCCCATTTTCTGCCTTCTCCCCATAATCTAGCAATGTTACAAAATTTTGAGATTTAAAAAATCAAGTCTGCAATTTATCCCATCAGATAAAGCATAACAATAAGTTTAATTTGACACCTAATTCACTTTCATATCTCAAGTAATAAAAAAATTATGGCCATTTTCATACTCGGAAATTAGCATCTTGTTCCCTATTGATTTTCTATGGACATAACAAAAAAGCTGTGATCGTGGACAGTCAAAAGCCCATAACCTTCTTAAAAATTAAGAGAACTGAATGAAATTTTCAGTTATAATAGATTGAAGCATTCTGAAACAAATATAAAATAATCTTACTTGGATGACCTGAAATTAAAGCATATAATTAGTTAGTTACCCAATTGTAGCTAATTTCAAACTTCAATTACTGGTCTAAACATCTATCCATTTCTTAATAAATGATTAACATTTTTAAATAGCCTAAGTTCATAATAAAACATGATTTTTAAATCTCATTTACATCAATTTATAGGCCAAATGGAAGGAATTTAGTGTTCATTTGCTGTAAATTAAAGTCAATTTAAATCGGCTTTCTAGTGGGTTCCTGTGAACACGCTGGTTTAGAACGTTAACATTGCGCTGGATTTGTGCCCTCAAGTGCCCAGAAAAATACTGCGGGATATAAAGAGCCCAAAATGAGCTACTCGCTATAGAAAACTTTATATTCAGGGTTATATACAAGCCCCATTTAATGAAAAAATAAGTACATACCTTTAATTGTTTGCTTTATAAAACCCTGGGGCTGCGAGAGGTTGCGGAGTGAGAGAGAGAGTGATTTTTAAACTACTATAAATATTATACAAGCCCATAAAAACTAATAATACCTTTTGCGACGGGGTCTTTCAGCGATTTTCCATTAATGATTTACTAGGCTGAACATTTTCGATTGGAACAGCCTAGTAAAAATCGCGTTTTAAACCCGCCCCCTCTAAACAGCGCCAAAATCACACACAAGGGGTGGGGCAGATGCTCAGCCACGATTCAGGTACGTTTTGTAACATACCTACATAATCCTTGACACCCATACTAATCAATCATTTATCTATCTCTGCCTTAAAAATGTCCACTGTCTGGCCTCCACAGCCCTCTGTGGCAATGTTCCGCAGTACCCTCTGACTAAAGAAGTTCCTCCTCATCTCCTTCTTAAAGGAATGTCCTTTACTTCTGAGGTTATGACTTCTAGTTGTAGACTCTCCCACTAGTGGAAACATCCAGTCTATCTGTGCCTTTCATTATTCTGTAAGTTTCAATGATGTCCCCCCTTCTAAACTCCAGCGAGTAGAGGCCTAAGTAGAGTTTCAGATGATACTGTGGGTCGGGATGACTTTGGAGGGAACAATGTGATGGGTATCAAAGACTTTTTCTCATTTATATCTGTTATCAGGCAACGGAACCATCCTATCTAGAACAAGAGAGCAGACCTGAGATATTATTTACCTCATTGGAGATCCTCAGACTATCTTTGATTGGACTTTACTGGACTTTATCTTGCACTTAACATTATTCCCTTTATCATGTATCTGTACACTGTGGAAGGCTTGATTGCAATCATGTGTAGTCTTTCCACTGACTGGTTAGCATGCAACAAAAGATTTTCACTGTACCTCGGTACACGTGACAATGAAATAAATTCAAAACTCAACTCAATTTAGTATTTATTATCAGATGTGCTGAGTAAGAATTTAAAGATTGTGACGAGATCAAGAAAGATGATATTGGGTTAGATGTGGAACTGAATAATTCATTTCTCACAAAGAGCATGAGAGTCAATTGTTTTTGTTTAATTTAGTTTAGAGATACAGCACGGAAACAGGCCCTTCAGCCCAATGAGTCCACACTGACCAGTGATCCACACGCACTAACACTGTCCTACACATACAAGGTACAATTTTGCATTCATACCAAGCCAATTAACCTACAAACCTGTATGTCTTTAGAGTGGGGAAGGAAACCCAAGATCCCGGAGAAAACCCACATGGTCACAGGGAGAACGTACAGACAAGGTGCTGTGAGGTAGAATATCTAACGTGCCACCCTAAAAATTTTAATTTCTCCTAAAAAGAAAGGACAATAAAATTAAAACACCTTAAATGGAATAAAATCCCTCAAAATTTATCAGCTCCTGTTTAATAGAGCAGCATCATTTGTATCATATTCTCATCGATGCCCATAGTTGTCCTTCAACTTTAGGCTGTGCACGCCATACGCAAGAAGAAGAAGAAGGTCGATGCCCAATATAAACCCTCAATAGTAAGCTCAACTTATTAGTTCAGCACTCAGCTCCTTTAAGACGCTCTGTGTTTAGAATTCGGCTTTTCGACACAGATCAGAATTTTGTGTAAAGGAGTTGTTCTAGTTGTTAAAACATTTTGAGGTAATGACAATCTAACATAGCCCGGTCTCTGTAAGTAATCAATGTGTCTCATCATCCTTTTAAAAGTTAAAGTAATTTAAGGAGAAGTGCAGACAGAAATCACATTACATTATTCAAAATGGGTAAATAATGTATTGTAATGACATTTGAATGCTGCCTGCCAACTATTTGAAAGCTGAATGTGACAAGCGCCAACGTTTTACAATGGGGTAATGACTGTAAAATAATTTGTCTAATTCCTGTGCAATGTTCATAAAATTGCCTTCAATCAAGATAATGACAATTCTGTGAGCTGAAGAACTCAATAAAAGTTTGAGCTGTTTCCAGTCAAGAACACTCAGTACCTTTGAGGTCAAGTTAATTGGCTCAGTGCTTAAACATTTAACAAGGGATTGAAGTCTGGTGTTTGTGAGGATATATGGAGATGGTATTGAAGGTATTCAGTCTGAAGAAGGGTCTAGACCCGAAATGTCGCCCAGTCCTTCTCTCCAGAGATGCTGCCTGTTCCGCAGTTGCTCCACCATTTTGTATCTACCTTCAATACCATCGCCATATATCCTCACAAACACCAGACTTCAATCCCTTGTTAAATGTTTAAGACCCTTCTTCAGACTGAAGAAGGGTCTCGACCCCGAAACGTCGCCCATTCCTTCTCTCCTGAGACGCTGCCTGTCCTGCTGAGTTACTCCAACAATTTGTGTCTACCTTCGATTTTAAGGAGCATCTGCATTTATTTCTTACACATGGAGATGGTATTGAATGGATAGACGCCAAATTCTCCCATTCATTCTTTCTGATTGCAAATTGGAACATCCCAGTTGGTCTCACAAAGAGCACAGAGGATTCCCATGATTGGGAAATTCCATTATCACAAGTTACGGGAGTAGAATTAGGCCATTCGGCCCATCAAGTCCACTCCACCATTCAATCATGGCTCATCTCTGCCTCCTAATCCCTACATTTTCCTGCCTTCTCCCGTTCCAATCAAGAATTCAAATTTTCCTTCCAGTTCTGAGACCGAGAAAGAACAATGTAATCTGGTTCACGCTATTATAAAGATTTATGAAATACCGCATGGGACCAGGTCCTTTGGACGGTCATGTCCACAACTGACCATCAGCCATTCATTTACACTAATCCTACACTAGTCTAATCTGACTTTATTCTCTCCAAGTTATTATTGAGATTAATAAATTGAATTAATAAAATTAATTAATAAAATAATAAATTGGATAGGCATATGGATGACAAGGGAATGGAGGATTATGGTATGAGTGCAGGCAGGTGGGACTAAGGGGAAAAAAGAAGTTGTTTGGCACGGACTTGTAGGGCCGAGATGGCCTGTTTCCGTGCTGTAATTGTTATATGGTTATATGGTTATCAGTTTCTCCCAGATACTACCAGTCACTTATGCACAAGAAGCAATTTTAAAGCAACCAATTAACCTACTAATCTGCACATCTTTGGGATGTGGGGGGAAACTGAAGCACCAGAAGAAAACGCACATGGTCACAGGGAGAACCTGCAAACTCCACATGAGGTCAGGATTGAGTCCAGGTCTTTGGCGCTGTGAGACTGTGGCTCTATAAGCTGCACCACTGTGCTACCCCGAGAAGGTCGATTATGCCTACTCCAGTACACCTTGCTGATACATGTTCTAAAGTAACTGTCCAAACAATTTTTATAGCTGAGAATTGCCTTTCAAATAGTTTACCTATCAAGTTAGGACAATAACTTTATTTAATGTCGATCAATAGCCTGATCAGGATAGAGAGCCAACAAAGCCGTATTAATAAGACACAGAATCACTTCATCAAGGGAACCATGCTGTCATCTCCCAAGGCCCTAAACTCTTAGTCACAATCATTGAGTCACTCAGCACAGACATAGGTCCATCAGTCCCAACTCATTCACAACGACCAAGATGCCCTTTCTAAGCTAGTCCCATTTGCCTGCATTTGGCCCATATCCTTCCAAACCTTTTCCATCCTTGTACCTGTCTAAGTATCTGTTAAATGCTGTTTATAGTACCTCATCTCATGTGATAGGAGCAGAATTAGGCCATCCAGCCCATCAAGTCTACTCTGCCATTCAATCATGGCTAATCTATCTTTCCCTCCTAACACCATTCTCCTGCCTTCTCCCCATAACCCCTGACATCCATCCTAATCAACAACCTATCTATTTCCACCTTAACTACCACTCCTAGCCGCTCGTTCCATATATCCACCATCCTCTAAGTTACTCCTCAGGTTCCTATTAAACCCTTCACCTCTTACCTATGTCCTCCGTTTCTTGATTCCTCTAATCTGGGTAAAAGACTGTGCATTCACCCTACCTAATCCCCTCGTGATTTTGTGCCTTAGCCTCCAGCACTTCAAGGAATTAATGTCCAAGCCTGCACAATCTCTTCCTATAGCTCAGACTCTCAAGTCTTGGCGACAACCTCGTAAATCCTTTCCGCAGTCTAATGCCCCTGTCCCACTTAGGAAACCTGAACAGAAGCCTCTGGAGACTTTGCGCCCCACCAAGGTTTCCATGCGGTTTCCGGAGGTTTTTGTCAGTCTCCCTAATGGTTGAAAGTGGTTTACACTTTTATGTTCCGGCGATTATTTAAAAAAATTCAAAACCGTCCGCGATTTAAAAATAAGTTGCCGTGTTAAAAATCGGTAATTTTTTAGTAGAAGCCGGTTGCGATGCTAGTTGTAGGTGGTTGCCGGAGGTTGCAGGTAGCCTGCAACCTCTGACAACCACCTGCAACCTCCGGCAACCACCTTCAACTAGCATCGCAACCAGCATCGACTAAAAAATTACCGATTTTTAAAACGGCAACCTATTTTTAGTCGCGGCCGGTTTTGAATTTTTTTAAATAATCGCCGGAAGATAAATTAGCGGAAACCACTTTCGACCATTAGGGAGACTGACAAAAAACTCTGGGAACGGCAAGGAAACCTTGGGTGGGGCGCAAAGTCTCCAGAGGTTTCCGTTCAGGTTTCCCAAGTGGGACAGGGGCATAATCAGCTTCCTACAGCAAGGTGACCAATATTTGAAATGTTCTCGCATCAACGTTTGCTATTTCCTAATTTAAATTACCTACATTAGCTTTTACCCTTAAAACATCTATTAACATGTACTGTTTAATCAAACTTTTGACATCTATCTTTTGATGATTTGCTGTCAAATATTGTGTAGTACCTCTTCCCAAAAATGCAGATTCTGAGAAAATGTGTGATACTCTTTTTGGAGGGTTATATTTGAGCTAAGGTGAATAGTAACACCAAACTGGAAGTCACAATCAACAACATCGGGACATCTTTTATTTTAAGGAAGGATTGCTGTGATCTAAACATTTTAAGAGATGGTCAAAGCTGAAACGTTCAATGATTCAATGGCGCTTTATGATTACACGTGCATTACACAGTGAAATACTTTCTGCATAGATCACAAAAGCACGAGTCATCAAGAGTCAAGAGAGTGTTTTATTGTCATATGTCTCAGATAGAACAATGAAATTCTCACGCAGCAGCAGCACTACAGAATCTGTAAATATAATGTGGATAAATGTGAGGTTATCCATTTTGGTGGCAAAAACGGGAAAGCAGATTATTATCTAAATGGTGGCCGATTGGGAAAGGGGGAGATGCAGCGAGACCTGGGTGTCATGGTACACCAGTCATTGAAGGTAGGCATGCAGGTGCAGCAGGCAGTAAAGAAAGCGAATGGTATGTTGGCTTTCATAGCAAGAGGATTTGAATATAGGAGCAGGGAGGTTCTACTGCAGTTGTACAGTGTCTTGGTGAGACCACACCTGGAGTATTGCGTGCAGTTTTTGGTCTCCAAATCTGAGGAAGGACATTATTGCCATAGAGGGAGTGCAGAGAAGGTTCACCAGACTGATTCCTGATGTCAGGACTGTCTTATGAAGAAAGACTGGATAGACTTGTTTATACTCTCTAGAATTTAGGAGATTGAGAGGGGATCTTATAGAAACTTACAAAATTCTTAAGGGGTTGGACAGGCTAGATGCAGGAAGATTGTTCCCGATGTTGGGGAAGTCCAGGACAAGGGGTTACAGCTTAAGGATAAGGGGGAAATCCTTTAAAACCGAGATGAGGAGAACTTTTTTCACACAGTGAGTGGTGAATCTCTGGAACTCTCTGCCACAGAGGGTAGTTGAGGCCAGTTCATTGGCTATATTTAAGAGGGAGTTAGATGTGGCCCTTGTGGCCAAGGGGATCAGAGGGTATGGAGAGAAGGCAGGTATGGGATACTGAGTTGGATGATCAGCCATGATCATATTAAATGGCGGTGCAGGCTCGAAGAGCCGAATGTCCTGCTCCCGTACATAATTTTTATGTTTCTATGTTTCTATAATACCCTGTAAACAATATAATAAATGAGAAAAAAAACTTCCTGTGTGTGTATATATATATATATATATATATATATATATATATATACTCACTCACAAATACACACACACACACATATATATATATATATATATACACACACACGCACACACATATAACACACACACACACATATACATATATATATATATATATATACATATATACACACATATACATATATATATATATAGATATATATATATATACACATTTCTTTGCATTAACATGCACAGATACGTACACACAAAAAACAAACAATAGTAGTGCAATAACGGAGAAGGCAGGAGCGGGGTACTGATTGAGGATGACCAGCCATAATCACATTGAATGGCGGTGCTGGCTTAAAGGGTCGAATGGCCTACCCCTGCACCTATTGTCTATTGTTTATTGTCTATAATAATAACCATATTCTATTGTAGTTAGAGCTTATTTGAAGTTGTAGTGTTTAATAGCCTGATGACTATAGGGATATTACATTACTGGTCTCTCTCCTACCAGTCCACTCATAGAGTCATCGAGTCAAAGAGTCTTACAGAGTGAAAACAGGCCCTTCGGCCTAACTTGCCCATACAGGCTAACACGTCCAAGGTACACAGGTCCCTCCTGCCCACATATGGTCCATATCCCTACAAACCTGTCCTATTTGTGTACCTGTCAGACTGTTTCTTAAATATTGGGATAGTCCCTGCCTCAACTACCTCCTCTGGCAGCTTGTTCCATACACCCGCCACTCTCTGTGTGAAAAAGTTACCCCTCAGAATCGCATTAAATGATTTCCCCTTCAATTTAAACCTATGTTCTTTTGTTATCAATTTACCTACTCTGGGCAGGATACTGTGCATCTACCCAATGTATTCCTCTCATGATTTTATACACCTCAACTCTGGTGTGGCCAGCAGCTCCCTCCTCTTCGACTCTCTGATCTTTGGGGCTGCGTTTTGCGGCTTCAGAACTCCCCCCATGCAGGTCGCGGCCAGCCATGCCTTTCACAAGTTTACAGGTTATAGGAATAGAGTCAGGCCATTCGGCCCCATCGAGTCTGCTCCGCCAACCAATCATGGCTGTTCTTTGCCTCCAAACCCCATTTTGCCTTCTCCCCATAACCCTTGACACCCGTTCTAATCAAGAATTAGTCTATCTCTGCCTTAAAACTATCTGCTGACTTGGCCTCCACAGCCCTCTGTGGCAATGAGTTCCACAGACTAACTACCCTCTGACTAACGAAGTTCCTCCTCACCTCCTTTCAGAAAGAGCACCCTTTAATTTTGAGGCTATGACGTCTGGTCATAGACTCTCTAGATTTCACCATCGAAGAGCTCGCAGTCTCGGGTAGAGACTGATGTCGGGAAGCTTCAAGTCGCAGAAGGTTCGACCAGCCCCGACCCGGGGTCCGATCGCCCGGCACAGGGGAGCTGAGATCCCCCCGATGCTGGAGCTTGATCGCTCCTACACGGCGGGCTCGACCGCCGGCTACAATGGCGAAGATCGCCCCGACAAACAGAACAAAGAAGGAAAGAAGATTGAACTTTTTTTTATCGCTTTCCATCACAGTGAGGAATGTGGGAAGTCACTGTGGTGGATGTTTATGTTAAAATGCATTTTGTGTGTTTTGTTGCTTTTTATTGGTATATCTGCAAAAACATACTTGGCTAATAAAGTCTGATTATGATTATGATTATGATTATGATTGTCATGAGTTTGAATCTCAACATGGCTGGTACAGGATTTCATTTCAAGTAATCTATTAAACCAGATTATTTTAAAATCTAGTCTGATAACGGTATAAAACTAGTAGACTGAAGAAAGGGCTCAACCCGAAATGTCACTCATTCCTTCTCTCCAGAATTGCTGCCTGTCCCGCTGAGTTACTCCAGCATTTTGTGTCTATCTGTGGTGAAGAATACATTTGGTATGTTTCGCTTTATTGGTTAGGGCACTGAGTACAGGAGTTGAGAGATCATATTGCAACCGTACAATACATTAGTGTGACCTCACTTGGAGTATGGTGCACAGTTCTGGTTGCACAGTTACAGGACTGGTGTCATTAAGCAGAAAAGATTCACGAGGATGTTACCAAGACTAGAGTTATAAAGAGATGCTGGATAGGCTGGGACCTCTTTTCCCCTGAAGCTCAGAAAATTCTGTGGTGACCTTAAAGAGGCATATTAAATAGGTTTAAGCTGAGAGGGGACAGATTTAAAAGGTACCAGAGGGGAAATGTTTTCTCACAGAAAATGGAACAAACTCACAAGTGAAGTTGCAGATGAGAGTACAGAAGTAATTATAGATTGAGTATAGAAGTGAGATCGACCAATTGACCAAACGGTGCCAGCACAACAACCAGGCTCTCAATATCAGTAAAACCAAAGAACTGATTGTGGACTTTGGAAGAGGAAGGATGAGGACCCTTTATATCGATGGTGGGGAGAGTCAAAAACTTCAACTTCCTCGGCATGCATATTTCCGAAGATCTTTCCTGGACCCAGCACACTGATGCAATTATAAGGAAAGCTCATCAGTTCCTCTACTTCCTGAGAAGATTATGGAGATTCGGCATGTCAAAGAGGATTCTCTTGAACTTCTCCAGGTACACAGTTCTTCCTTGTGTCCGGCCATCTTCTATATCATGTCTTTCCGGTCGGTCAGTGACGGTTGATGGTCGGTGGTTGCAGAATTGGCTACTTCAGTCAGCCACTGTGGAACAATTTCTGTCGTCAGCATTGCACCGCGTGGAGGCTTCTGCTTGCATCCCAGGTACACAGTAGAGGGATATAGACAGGTTGCTTCCTGGCCCGGTTCGGCAACTTGAATGTTCGGGAGTGGAAAAAACTGCAAGAAGTTGTGGACACTGCCCAATCCATCACCGGCTCTGACCTCCCCACCATCGAAGGGATTTATCGGAGTAGCTGCCTCAAAAATGCAGCCAACATCATCAGAGACCCACACCATCCTGGCCACACACTCGTCTCACCACTGCCATCGGGAAGAAGGTACAGGAGCCTGTAAACTCTAATGTCCAGGTTCAGGAACAGCATCTTCCCTACAGCCACCAGGCCATTAAACACTACAACCTCATATAGGCTCTGAACTACAATAGACTATTATTATTATTATTATTCTTGCATTGTTTTGTTTGATTTCTGAGTATGTGTGTGTATACACACACATTGATATATATATACAATGGCTTGCAAAAGTTTTCATACCCCTTGAACTTTTCCACATTTTGTCACGTTATAACCACAAACGTAAATGTATTTTATTGGGATTTTATGTGATAGACCAACACAAAGTGGCGCATAAAAGTTTCCAGGGTTACGTCCGTGCCCGGGTGGGATTACAAAGGGAATACGCCCTGTCTGTGGGCACCCTGAGGGAGTTTCGGGACCGCTGGGCTCCGCAGGGTGTTGAATGTATCCTCAATAAGGATTGTATCATAGTTGTATAGTAGTTTATTACGGATACATGTTTGTATTGTATTATGGTGGTGGGTTCTGGCTTGTTTTATTGTAGTGTAAATATTATTTTTAATAATTGAATAAATTTTGTTGTAAAAAAAAAAAAAGTGGCGCATAATTGTGAAGTGGAAGGAAAATGATACATGGTTTTCAGATTTTTTTTACAAATAAAAAACTGAAAAGTGTGGCATGCAAAACTATTCAGCCCCCTTTACTCTGATACCCCTAAATAAAATCCAGTGCAACCAATTGGCTTCAGAAGTCACCTAATTAGTAAATAGAGTCCACTTGTGTGTAATCTAATCTCAGTATAAATACAGCTGTTCTGTGAAGGCCTCAGAGGTTTGTTAGAGAACATTAGTGAACAAACAGCATCATGAAGCCCAAGGAACACACCAGACAGGTCAGGGATAAAGTTGTGGAGAAGTTTAAAGCAGGGTTAGGTTATAAAAAAAAATCCCAAGCTTTGAACATCCTCACGGAGCACTGTTCAATCCATCATACGAAAATGGAAAGAGTATGGCACAACTGCAAACCTACCAAGACATGGCCATCCACCTAAACTGACAGGCCGGGCAAGGAGAGCATTGATCAAAGAAGCAGCCAAGAGGCCCATGGTAACTCTGGAGGAGCTGCAGAGATCCATAGCTCAGGTGGGAGAATCTGTCCACAGGACAACTATTAGTCGTGCACTCCACAAATCGGGCCTTTATGGAAGAGTGGCAAGAAGAAAGCCATTGTTGAAAAAACACCATAAGAAGTCCCATTTGCAGTTTGCCACAAGCCATGTGGGGGACACAGCAAACATGTGGAGGAATGTGATCTGGTCAGATGAGACCAAAATTGAAGTTTTTGGCCTAAATGCAAAACGCTATTTGTGGCGGAAAACTAACACTGCACATCACCCTGAACACACCATCCCCACTGTGAAACATGGTGGTGGCAGCATCATGCTGTGGGGATGCTTTTCTTCAGCAGGGACAGGGAAGCTGGTCAGAGTTGATGGGAAGATGGATGGAGCCAAATACAGGGCAATCTTGGAAGAAAACCTGTTAGAGTCTGCAAAAGACTTGAGACTGGGGCGGAGGTTCACCTTCCAGCAGGACAACGACCCTAAACATACAGCCAGAGCTACAATGGAATGGTTTAGATCAAAGCATATTCATGTGTTAGAATGGCCCAGTCAAAGTCCAGACCTAAATCAAATTGAGAATCTCTGGCAAGACTTGAAAATTGCTGTTCACAGATACTCTCCATACAATCTGACTGAGCTTGAGCTATTTTGCAAAGAAGAATGGGCAAAAAATTCAGTCTCCAGATGTGCAAAGCTGCTAGAGACATACCCCAAAAGACCTGCAGTTGTAATTGCAGCAAAAGGTGGTTCTACAAAGTATTGACTCAGGGGGGCTGAATACTTTTGCACGCCACACTTTTCAGTTTTTTATTTGTAAAAAAAATTGAAAACCATGTATCATTTTCCTTCCACTTCACAATTATGCACCACTTTGTGTTGGTCTATCACATAAAATCCCAATAAAATACATTTACGTTTGTGGTTGTAACGTGACAAAATGTGGAAAAGTTCAAGAGGTATGAAAACTTTTGCAAGCCACTGTATATGGGTATGTTGTGAGTATGTGTATATATACACTGAGCCTTTCTTTTTCCTCGCTCATTTGTCATATCATACTATGTTTGCATATTCTGTTGTGCTGCAGCAAGTAAGAATTTCATTGTTCTATCTGGGACATATGACAATAAAACACACTCTTGACTATTTTAATATTTAAAAGACATTTAGGCAGGTAGACGAATAGTAAAGGCATATGGGCCAAAGGGGATTGGCTTGGATTAGACATCTTGGTCAGCATGGATATTGGGCTGAAGGGCCTGTCCAAAGCAAGCATTGTCTGCGGAGGGCGCTCAGCATCGCCAAGGACTGCTCTCACCCCAACAATGGACTGTTTACCCTCCTACCATCCGGGAGGCGCTACAGGTCTCTCCGTTGCCGAACCAGCAGGTCGAGGAACAGCTTCTTTCCGGCGGCTGTCACTCTACTCAACAACGTACCTCGGTGACTGCCAATCACCACGACCCTACCCCCCCCCCGGACACTTATTATTTTTCATTCAAATCATTTGCTATGTCGCTCTTCAAGGGAGATGCTAAATGCATTTCGTTGTCTCTGTACTGTACACTGACAATGACAATTAAAATTGAATCTGTATCTGAATCTGTTCCCATGCTCTATGATTCTATAACATTGTGACTTTCTAATCTAATTCTGGAAAGGAAATCTACCATCTTTCCCCAGTCTGGTTTATGTGTGACTTCAATTTCACTCGTATGTTTGCTGACCTTGTCCATTATTCTCCATGCTTAATTACCCCAAAGAACTCATGCAATAATTATCACCTTGTTCAAATATCTTCCCAATCGTGCTTTTATCTTCGTATCTCTTGTAAACCTCTGCTATCCTGGTGTTGTTGGGCACTGGGCTGCTTGTGCATCCATCTTTACCTTCCCCAAACATTGCCAAACATGCCTGTAATTGTTTGTTCAAAGCTCTGGAATTTCCCTCTCTGACCTTGATTCTCGATCTTTAAGAACTTCCTTAACACTTGTCTATTTTTCCAACCATCCTTCAATCCCACATTGACCCTTCTCAAAAGCATTTATCACCACACTTTTATTAATGATTCATTATAAGTACAAAAGGGAGCTGTGGAGATGTTACCGGTATAAATAATGATCTTTAAAACATGCTGGCCCCGAATGAAACAAACACGTTAAACTCTGCAAGATAGACACAAAATACAGGAGTAACTGAACTGGACAGGCAGCATCTCTGGAGGAAAAAGAATAGGTGACGTTTGGAGTCGGAACCCTCCTCTGCAAAGTTTTTCTGCCATGCTAATTAATTTTTGTACACAAAAGCTGCTCGGCATTGCACCAGTACAGTCCCCACTCCATATCATGCTTCATTTCCTACTCTTAATAAGCATCCAGTGTAGGGTAACTGCAGTGTGTAAGAAGGAACTGCAGATGCTGGTTTTAAACCGTAGATAGACACAAAAAGCTGGAATCAGGCAGCATCTCTGGAGAGAAGGATTGGGTGGCGTTCTGGGTTGAGACCCTTCTTCAGACCCTTCTTCAGAAAGGTCTCGACCCGAGACGTCACCCATTCCTTCTCTCCAGAGATGCTGCCTGTCCCGCTGAGTTACTCCACCTTTTTATGTCTATCTCAGGATAACTGCAGTGTGCGGGTGGGGGACTGAGATGTATCCGATACTGAAAAAACAGTTAAATCGCTAGTATTTCAGTTTCAGAAAATGCATTTTTCAGTGTTGCAGCAGCGTTGAGTAATTTCTGTAGATTTCCAAGCCGATTCAGAATTCTGTTCCATTTCGATAAAGCACCTGCTCTTTTTTTGGCTTTTGAATTGCTGACTGGCCAACATTTATACAAGCCTCAGATGAGCTCGATAAATCAGTCTGCATGCATGAGTCTGAGAGCAGCTTTGTGTTCATATAATATCCTCTATTGGGCAAAAAAAAGTGATACAATTATCCTAGGTCTTCATGGATAAACCTGATTTTGACTGCAAATGGATTACAAATTAATATCTTGTAACCTCTGTGGGAGAAGGGACAGAGACCTCAAGTGCCAAGTTATAAAAAAGAATTAAGAACATTTTTAAAGACAGCTAAATATATGTCACCATTACAGAATGTTGTCCGAATACGTGGTAACTGTCCTTATAACTTTGTAAATAAGGCTTTTGGCCACAAATCATAATTAGCAGTAGAAAGTAGGAACTGCCGATGCTGGTTTACACAAAAGGACACAGGATACTGGAGCAACTTAGCGGGTCAGACAGCATCTGTGGAGAACACGGATATTTGAAGTTTCGAGACAGACTGAAAAAGGGTCCGATGTTGAAATGTCACCTATCAATGTTTTCCGGAGATGCTGTCTGTCCCGTCGAGTTACTCCAGCACTTTGTGTCCTCCAGCCTTGGCAGTGACGTTAGCAGCAACAAATAGATTTGGGTTGAAGGTATGACCACATACATTTGTAACTCATACTTCAAGGAAAGCAGCATTCTTGCTGCCACCATTAATAGTCTCTCAGTGTGCTAGTTGCTATTGGTAGAAAGGACAGTCAGAGACAATGCAGCGTGACGCAGATCTTGAGGTTCAGAGGTGCCTGAAGTTGTCCACCAAGACCATCTGTAACCTCATCATTTGGGTGCCAGTTGCCTCCTGTGAGGGAGCTACTGTGGAAGCACCACAAAGAAGCACTTGAACAGGTAAAGCAGCACAATGAATGGACCCCTCAACCTCCTGCACTACAAGGAATAAAGACCTCGCCTCCCCAACCTCTCCTGTAGCTCAGACCCTCAAGTCCTGCAACATCCTCGTAATTCTTCTCCGTAATCTTTCCAGCTTAACAACATCCTTCCTATAGCAGCGCGACAAAAACTGAACACAATACTCCAAATGTAGCCTCGGGCCGAAACGTTGCCTATTTCCTTCGCTCCATAGATGCTGCTGCACCCGCTGAGTTTCTCCAGCTTTTTTGTGTACCTTCTATACTCAATGCCCTGACTGATGAAGGCCAATGTACTGAGAGCCTTGTTAACCAACCTATATACCTGTGATGCTTTTTCATGGAATTATGTGGCAGCACTTTGAGATCCCTCTGCTCTACAATGCTCCCCTGGTCCCTGTCACTCATTGTGAAGGTCCTTCGCTGGTTTGACTTCCCAAAATACAACACCGCACACTTGTCTGTAGTAAACTCCATTAACCTTTCCTCAGTCTATTTTCCCAACTGATCAAGAACCTGATCAGGATGTTCATGTTGCCCAACATGGTACAATTTAACATAGAATAGTGCAGAACAGGAAGAGGCCCTTTGATCCATGATGTCTGAATCGAACATGATGCCAGATTAAACTAGTCCCCTCTGCCTGCATCTGATCCATAATCTCTCAATTCCCTGTATAGCCATGAGCCTATCTAAAAGCCTCTTAAACTCAGCTATTGTATCTGCTTCCATCACCACCCCAGGCACCTACCACACACTGAGTAAAAACCTTGCTCCACACAATCTTTAAACATTCTTCCTCTGATCTTAAAGCTATGATCCTTAGGCTTTGACATTTCTAGCTTGGGGAAAATGTTCTATGTCAACACTGTCTATGCTGCTCATAATGTTTTAGCTCCTACCAGGTCTCCCCTTAGCCTCCAATGCATCAGAAAGTCCAAGTTTGCCCAATCTCTCCTTATAGCTAATACAATTTAACCCAGACAGTATCCTAGTAAACCTCCAGTCTGGGCAACATCATTAAGGTCCTGTCCCACTTGGCCGTCATTTGCGCGCCATTTATGTGACCTGGTAGCGTGTGGGTAACGTGGGACGGGCGCATGGGGTGGCGTGGACGAGTGTGGACTTGCGTGCGGTATCGCACAGTGCTCTAGGATTCGTTCTGCACTAAATCTTTGTGCGCCACCGGCCTGTTGAGTAAATGACGGCCAGATGGTACACCCTGGTGCAGTGCAACATCTCACCTCCAACTGCAGCAGAAGCAGGCAAGCGATCGCCGAACTCACGGCCGTTGCGGATCCGGATCCGTCTCCACTCCTACTCCCAGAGCGGGGCCAAGACGATTGGAGATAGACACAAATTGCAGGAGTAACTCAGCGGGACCGGCAGCATCTCTGGAGAGAAGCAATGGGTGACGTTTCGGGTCGAGACACTTCTTCAGACTGAAGAAGCGTCTCGACCCGAAACATCATCCATTCCTTCAAATCTTCAAATGACGTCACGCGCTCCAGACGGCTGTGAGGATGCATGATGACGCATGCGACTGTAACGCGTTAGTCACTACCGGCCTGTCATGTAAATGACGGCCAAGTGGGACGGGCCCTTTATGAATGTTTTCTGCACCCTTGCTAACTTCATCACATCCTCTCTCATTGAAACAAATCCTCCCCTCACAATGTTATGCATTTCAATGATGTTCCCTCTTCACATTCTCCAGTCTCACCTCATGACTAATAGTAGTGGTGCAACTATCAGACCCAATGCTTCACAGCACTAGAGACCCGGGTTCTATTTGTGTGCTGTCTGTATGGAGTTTGCATGTTCTTCCTGTGACCACGTGGATTTTCTCTGGGTGCTCTGGTTTCCTCCCACATGCCAAAGGCGTGCAGGCTTTGTAAGTTAATTGGAGCCGTTAATTTCCCATAATATATCGGATGCAAAACTTGTATAACATAGCATTGGTATGAGGGTGGCACAGTGGCACAGCGGTAGAGTTGCTGCCTTACAGCGCCAGAGATCCGGGTTCGATCCTGAGTACGGGTGCTGTCTGTATGGAGTTTGTGCGTTCTCCCCGTGACCGCGTGGGCTTTCCCCGGGTGTTCTGGTTACCTCCCACACTCCAGAGATGTACAGCTTTGTATGTTAATTGGTTTTGGTAAAAATTGTAATTTGCTCCTCGAGTGTAGTGTGTGCTGGTGTATTGTGGATCGCTGGTCGGCGTGGACTCGGTGAGCCCAAGGGCCTGTTTCCATGCTGTATCTCTAAACTACAGCAAACTGAACTAGTGTAGGGGTGATCATTCATTGACATGAACTCAGTGGGCCAGAGGGCCTGCTTTCATGCTGTATCTCTCATCAAAACTAATGTAGGTTAATTGGGTTCCAGTAAAATGCCTCTAGCATGTGGGGAGTGGATGAGAAAGCAGGATAACTCATAACTATTGTGAACGGGCGATCGATGGTTGGCTTGGACTCGGTGGGCCAAAATTCCACGCTGTATCAATCAATCAACAAAAACTGAGCTATACGCAAGCTAGAATGTGATCATTCAATAGGATAACTTCCCAAAGCAAAATGTCACTGACAGTGGGAATGTGAAGTTTCAAGGGAATTGGGTCTCAAGGGAAGATGCTCTCACAACTGTTAAGTATCTACATGACCACTGGGCTCATCAAGGCGTGACAGGCTGTGGACCTAGTGCTGCTAAATGGGATTCATGTAAATGGGTACTTGATGTTTAGCATGGACATAGTGGGCTGAAGGGCCTGTTTGTGTCAGCCTGATCCAAGAACTCTGATGCTCAGCCGGCCAGGCATCATCTGTGGATGGTGGATCACAGTTAATGTTTGAGGTGAATGACCTCCCTGATCTAAATCCTCTAAAAAATGTACAAATTAACAAAAATATCTATCAAGGCTCTTCAGCTGATCAGTCAGAGGGACGGTCATTATTACAGGAAGGAAAAAAATACCTTTGGTCTCTGGTACTATACAAATACAATGGGAAGTGGTTAAACTCAGGACCATGAATTGTATAGAAGTTGATGGTTGGCAATATTGCATGTGAGCAATGGTGGTGAGCCAGGCTTTATTCCTTCTCCTTCAGAGAGTCTGGATAGAGTGCGTGTGGAGAGGATGTTTCCACGAGTCTAGGACCAGACATCATAGCCTCAGAATTAAAGGACGTTCCTTTAGGAAGGAGATGAGGAGGAATTTCTTTAGTCCGATGGTAGTTAATCTGTGGAATTCATTGCCACAGAAGGCTGTAGGGGCCAAGTTAATGGACATTTTTAAGGCAGAGAGAGAGAGGTTCTTGATTAGTACGGGTGTCAGCGATTATGGGGAGAAGACAGGAGAATGGGGTTAAGAGGGAAAGATAAATCAGCCATGATGAAATGGCGAAGTAGACCTGATGGGCGGAATGATCTAATTTTGCGACTATCACATGAATTTATGATTCTAAGCCAGGCAATATAAGTTAGATGGAGACACAATATACTACAGATGCTGGAATCTGGAGCCAAAGGAAACTGCTGGAAGAACTCATCAAATCAGGAATTATCTCTGGAGGCAAAGTGAACACAAGTCCTGATAAAAGGTCTCTATCCAAAATGCTGATCATCTCTTTGCCTCCACAGATGCTGCTTCAAGCACAGAGCTCTCCCAACAGCTTGATGTTTTGCAGGTGAGACTAACATAAATGGGGCATCTTGGTCAGCATGGGCAAGTTGGGCTGAAGGGTCTGTTTCCATGCTGTATGACTCTATGGGTCTCCAAAAGGAAATTGTCCATGAATCAAAGAAAACCACAAACTGGATGAAAAATTATGAAAGACTATCGATGCAAGAAATCTGAAATAAAAAACAGAATATTTTGGAAATACTCGGCAAGTCTGTGTACAGAGAAACAGAGTCAATGCCTTTGGACAATACAGAGCCAAAATTCCGTTCGCAATTCTTTAATCTGAAATGTCTGTTCCCTGTTTTCATCCACCAAAGCTGTCTGACCGATTCAGTGTTACCAGCAGTGTTCTGCTTTTGTACTATTAGTGAAGTGGGTTCTTTAACATGCATGATGCCAGTTAACCTATTGATACCACAAAGTGGAGTCGATGACAGGTTTGACAAAGTGATGGAAAAATATAAGCCACACTTCAACCATATGCCACCTGTAATATTTCAAAGCTTCAAATGTGCGACACCTAATTAAGTGTCAGTGGAGGCAATCAATGACTACATCATGAGCATTTAGAAAGACACAGCAATTACGGAATATTCCTGAACCCAGCATAGGGCAGGTTATTTGTAGGTCAGCATTGAATGAACAGTCTACAGTCTTTAGTATTTCAGACCTTACTTTGAAAAAAAACCTAGGATCACCATTAATTTTTCACACCATTAATTTTCCACACAGAGAGTGGTGAATCTCTGGAACTCTCTGCCACAGAGGGTAGTTGAGGCCAGTTCATTGGCTATATTTAAGAGGGAGTTAGATGTGGCCCTTGTGGCTAAGGGGATCAGGGGGTATGGAGAGAAGGCAGGTACGGGATACTGAGTTGGATGATCAGCCATGATCATATTGAATGGCGGTGCAGGCTCGAAGGGCCGAATGGCCTACTCCTGCACCTAATTTCTATGTTTCTATGTTGCTAATTCAGAGCGCATTGAGTAATGCCAAAGTATTTCAGTCCGCTCAAGAATATCACAAAACTGTAGATGTTGGAAATCTGAAATAAAAACAGAAAATGCTGGAAGCACTCAGCAGGTCTGGCGGTATCTGTGGAAAGAGACACAATTAGCAGAATCAGAAGCAGTTTTTATCCCAAGGAGGCAATAGGGGGGGGGGGGGGGGGGGGGGGGGGGGGGGGGGGGGGGGGGGGGGGGAAGGGGGAGGGGGGGAGAGGGGGGGAAGGGGGGGGGGGGGGGGGGGGGGGGGGGGGGGGGGGGGGGGGGGGGGGGGGCAGTAATGTGCATGGATTTGTCAAACTTAACCAAACTGGAACAAGCAAGTTCAAGGCCAGGAACTCTCTGGGAAACCAGGGCCCACAGCAGAGTACACTGTGGTTATACGATACTGACGATGAGGCTACCTGAAAATTCAAAGCTAGTCGTCTGTATCAACACATGCAGAGTCATTGGCTGGATACCTGCTTTCTACTAGGTTATTGATAATCATCAATCGCCTGAATGAGTGTGAAGCTTTTTCACTGTATATCAGTCCACTTGACAATAATAAACCTGACGATCTTGGGGCCAAACAATTATGAATGGACAGGTTTCAAGAAGAACATTCAGCATTATGGGACAGGAGCTAGTCCAGTTCCATGTGGCAGAATCAGGAAGAGAAAGTTAGATATAGCTCTTAGGGCGAACAGAATCAGGGGATATGGGGAGAAAGCAGGAACAAGCTCCTGATTTTGGACGATCACCCATGGCGGCAGGGGGGAGGTACTATAAAACCAGGAAGTGGTGTGCCTCAATCAGTGTCGGCAAGCTGGAGGAAGGCAGAGGGTCACGTTTCTCTGAGCTGTGAATAACACTGAACACATGTCTACTCAAATGTAAGTGTCCTTAGTGGTTCTAAAACACTTGCACAATGTGTCTATTGGTTCAAAAATGTTTGCAAAAAGTGTATCTTTTGGTTCTACAATGCTTGCAGAATGTGTCTTTTTTGGTTCTAAAATGTTTTTTAGGTTCTCCCCCCCTTTCCTCCTCCCCCCCCCTCCTCTCCCCCCCCCTACCCCTCTCCTCTACCCCTTCCTCTCCCCCCTTCTCCTCTCCCCCTCTCCTCTCTCCCCTGTCCTCTCCTCCCCCTTTCCTCTCCCCCCCCTTTCATCTCCCCCCCTCTCCTCTCCCCCTCTCCCTCTCCCCACCTCCCCCTCCTCTCCTCCCCCTCTCCCTCCCCCTCTCATCTCCCCCCCCCCTCTCCCAAGGCCTCCTCTCCCCACCCCTCCCCCCCCTCTCCCCCTCCTCCCCTCCCCCTCCCCCCCTCTCACTCCCCTCCCCCCCCTCTCTCTCCCCCTCTCCTCCCCCTCTCCTCCTCTCTCCCCCCCCTCCCCCACCCCTACCCCCACCCTCCCCCCCCCTCTCCGCCCCCCTCCCCCCCACCTCCTCCCCCTCCCCTCGCATCCCCCCTCTCCTCTCCCCCCCTCTCCCCCTCTCCCCCTCTCTCTCCCCCCTCTCTCCCCCTCTCACCCCCCCTCCCCCCCTCTCCCCCTCCTCCCCTCCTCCCCCCCCCCCCCCCCACTCTCCACTCCTTCCCCCCCTCCATCCTCCCCTCCTCCCCTCCCGCCCCCAACCCTCCCTCCCTCCCCTAAACCCCCTCCCCTCCACACCCCCGTACCCTCCCCCTCCACCCCCCCCCTCCCTGCTCCCCACCTCACCCCCCTCTCAGCACCCCCTCTCTCTCTCCCCCTCACTCTCACCCTCTCTCTCTCTCCTCCATTCCTCCCCCGCCTTTCCCCACTCACACACCCTCCCTCTTATTCTCCTCCCCACCGCCCTATCCCTCTTGCCCCTCTCTCTGTGTCTCTGTCTCTGTCCCTTCTCTCTCTGCCCTCACTCTCTACCCCCGCCCACCCCTCCCCCCCTCTCCAGATGTGACTGCAAGTTGGGGGCTATGCATCAGTAGATACGGTGGTTATGGGGTAAAAGGAGCAAATTCATAATATTAATATAATATCAAGGGGGTAATTAGCGTGAGTGCGGGGGGGGGGATAGTTAGTGTGTGTGACGCTGCGTGCCGCCTCCCCCTCCCCCCCCCCACAATCTGCACGTTGGGGGAACAAACCCAACGGGTCTGCACTTGGTCTAGTATTATTTATAATTGCTGGGATATTGAGTGGTATCAAGGAACCGTGACATTTACATCCTCAGATTGTAAATGATATCCACACTTAATAGGATGGACAAGAATAAATTAGATCTATAAATCAGATAGAGCTCTTAGGGATAGTGGAGAAGGGATATGGAGAGAAGGCAGGACCGGGGTGCTGATTTTGGATGATCAGCCATGATCACATTGAATGGCGGTGCTGGCTCGAAGGTCCGAATGGCCTACTCCTGCACCTATTGTCTATTGTCTATCTCAAACCAAGGAAAAATGATCCCTCTAAGAAAACTGCTATTGATGGATGACATTTGTGTTCAGCTAAATTCAATAGGAGCTATTTGGACCCAAAGAATTGGTGTTTGACTGACTCCAGCTGATTACTTTGGCATCCGTCAAAATGCAGCTATTTCAGTGCAGGCATTTGATGGAAGAATGGGCAGCATCAAAATTGAATAACGATGAGTCAGACCAGACACCTTCCAGGCAGATGGGCAGTGATTCAGTGGCAGATGAATGGTCTCTGATGGTCTCTGATAAAACTGATATACTCCCCACTTGCCTGGATGCATGCAGCTGCAACAATGTTCCTGATGCTTGGGAAAGGAGCCTGCTTGAATGATACCCCCAGAAGCAACCACACTAAGTCCATATTTCCTCCAGTACCGACATCCAGTGGCCTCTGCACTGACCATATGCAAAGTGCACTGAGGTTACTTTCCTGGGATATTATAGACAGTAGACAATAGGTGCAGGCGTAGGCCATTCGGCTCTTCGAGTCAGCTTCAATGTGATCATGGCTGTTCATCCACAATCAGTACCCCATTCCTGCCTTTATCCCCTGACTCCGCTATCTTTATGAGCCCTATCTAGCTCTCTCTTGAAAGTATCTTGAGAACCGGCCTCCACCGCCCTCTGAGGTAGAGAATTCCACAGACACACCACTCTTTGTGTGAAAAGGTTTTTCCTTGTATCCGTTCTAAATGGCTTTCCCCTTATTCTTAAACTGTGGCCCCTGGTTCTGGACTCCATGTTTCCTGCCTCTAGCGTGTTCAAACCCTTAATAAGAGAGTTTCAATAAGATCCCATTTCATCCTTCTAAATTCAAACAGCAATTCCTAAACCACCAACTTCTACCACCAAGACGGACAAGTGCAGGAGTCAACTCACCAGCTGGTTCTTCTCCAAGTCACCCAGCATCCTGACAGAACCACATTGCTGATCCCTCGTTGTTTCTGGGTGTAAATCCTTATATCACCATGGGAGTGCCTTCAGCAGACGACAGCAAGGGTTCAAAGAAGTGATTCGTAATCAACGTGACCAGGACAAGTAGAGACGGACAATAATGCTGAGGGTGGCAGTGATGCCAAGATCCCACAAAGTGAATAATTTAAAAAATCAGCAGATCAACATGTGTCTTCGTTGTCTCAATGTGTTTCGAAACATGTGTTTCGTTGTCTCAAATTGAGACAATGACAATAAATTTGAATACAATACAATACAATACAATACAATACAATACAAAGTCTTACAGGGATCAACGTTTCTTGGTTTGAAATATTTGACAAAGTCTTATGTGCTGAGAAGTACAGTCTAAAGGCTTTGATATGGAGGTTTCAAGGTTGCGGGCCAAGTCCCATTGCATTGGTCACTAGGACTAAATGGCCATGGAACTACCTGCTGTACATTGTAATATCGTCTGGTACTCTGCTCCATTTTAACCATGAGTTCCATATTCTGGTCTCTCTTTGCACTAAGACTTTTCTCCTCATTTACAGATTGGATCTGTTGGAGGCACTGCCTCTACTTAGGTAGACATTTGGGATCCCAATTAAACTACAAACCTGCACGTCTTTGGAGTGTGGGAGGAATCTGGAGCACCCGGGGAAAACCCATACGTTGACAGAGAGAACGTGCAAACTCCATACAGACAGCGCCCATAGTCAAGATCGATCCCGGGTCTTATTCTTTGGAGCGCAGAAGGTTAAGGGGGGACTTGATAGAGGTTTTTAAAATGATGAGAGGGATAGACAGAGTTGACGTGGAAAAGCTTTTCCCACTGAGAGTAGGGAAGATTCAAACAAGGGGACATGACATGAGAATTAAGGGACTGAAGTTTAGGGGTAACATGAGGGGGAACTTCTTTACTCAGAGAGAGGTAGCTGTGTGGAATGAGCTTCCAGTGAAGGTGGTGGAGGCAGGTTCGTTTTGATCATTTAAAAATAAATTGGATAGTTATATGGATGGGAAGGGAATGGAGGGTTATGGTCTGAGCGCAGGTATATGGGACTAGGGGAGATTATGTGTTCGGCACGGACTAGAAGGGTCGAGATGGCCTGTTTCCGTGCTGTAATTGTTATATGGTTATATATGGTCTTTGGCGCTGTAAAGCAGCAACTCTACTGCTGTGCCACTGTGCCGTCCTGAGGAGGTTATAAAAGTAAGAAGGCTCAGGTCAAAGAGAGTAACAAAAATAAGGGTGAGAATGTTAAATGGGAACGTTATGCTCCTGAATCCCTGTTTACTTTTTGTTATTTTCAGAAAGAAAAACAAAAGGTGCAGGGACTCAGTTAATTCTGTAAATTGCCCCTAGTACTTAGGATAAAACTAGAGTGCAGGTGATCGCTGGTTGGCACGGATTAGGCGGGCTGAAGTGTCTGTTTCCATGCTGTTTCCATCTCTAAACTAATCTAAACTCTGTTCCCCCAAGCATCTTTTATTTCTCTACTTATCCAGTTCCTCCCTACTACACATCCAAGGCTTTGATCACCACACCTTCAGTTGACCTGGTTATATTGGCCGGAACTCCCTTGCTAAACCTCTCTATCTCCCTTCTCTCCTTCATGCAATTTCTTATAACATACACTTTTAACTATCTGTCCTAATACCCCCTTATGAAGACCAGTGACATATTCTGTTTGATCATGCTCAAGCAAAGAGCTGGGGATTATCTTACTTTATTAAAAGTACTAAATAAATCTAAGCTCAAATTTCACCAGACCTGAAATGGCGATCACTAGTCCCTGCTTTGGACTTTTCCTATTAGTGTTGTTTGATGAGAACAAGTTTGTAAGTCACTAGTAATATGTCCACAGCTCAATTTCTGCCAATCCTCATGCTTTGTGCAGTAGTACATTGATTATTCTATGCCTGAGAACAGGTCAAACATATTTCTTGTCATAGCAGTCTTATTATCCTGTTCATGAAAATGAGCCATGGTACATGTCTAGCCCTTCATATCTAATTCTTTGATTAAATGGTGAAATTGCAATCATTCAGTTACTGAGGCTCCATACAGATATTATCACTTACTGAAAAGGGGAGGGGGCAGAATTCAGAGCAAATCTTTTTACTTGTTTCGTCGAAATTCTGTTGCAAGACAAGAATGCCGGCATGGAGGAGCAGCGGTAGAGTTCCTGCCTTGCAGCGCTTGCTATAAGTGATAGGAGTAGAATTAGGCCATTTGGCCCATTAAGTCTACACCACCATTCAATCATGGCTAATCTATCTCTGCCTCCTAACCCCATTCTCCTGCCTTCTCCCCATAACCTCTGACATCCGTACTAATCAGGAATCTATCTATAAGGTCATAAGTGATAGGGGTATAAATTGCAGCACCGGAGACCTGGGTTCAATTCCGACTACGGTTGCTGTCTGTATGGAGTTTGTACGTTCTCCCCGTGACCATGTGGGTTTTTTCCGAGGTCTTCAGTTTCCTCCCACACTCCAAAGACGTACAGGTTTGTAAGCTAATTGGCTTGGTGTAAGTGTAAATTGTCCCCAGTGAGTGTAGTATAGTGTTAATATGCGGGGATCGCTGGGCAGTGCAGACTCGGTGGGCCGAAGGGACTGTATCTACACAGTATCTCTAAACTAAACAAAAGTAAATCCGGTGGTAATTTTTGGGAGCATTTATTCAAGCATGAGCAAGGCTGTTTGAGAAACTGAATACGATATAAGCTAAACTGCCTTTGAAAGGAAGAGCTGGTGAAACTGCGAGTCTGTCAGCCTGCATAGCAGCCGGCGTTCTTTAGGAAGGGGGCTCTGCTGTGTTTACTCATTCTGATGTAGATGTGACTCCGGTTAAAAACAAGGATCAGGCCAAGCATAGTAATCTGCAGCTCAAAGAATGACCCACTGTCAGCTTCACTGGGCAATCAAGGCAAGCCTTGACACCAATGCTCATTTCCTAGAGAAGGCTTTAAGAAAAACTGTACAGTATACCGTACAGTATATTTAGCACAGTTTATCCAAAGTTTAGTTTAGTGTCAAGATACAGCACGGAATCAGGCCCTTCAGCCAACCGAGTCCACACTGACCAGCAATCCCCGCACATTAGCACTATCCTACACACACTAGGGACAATTTACACATACCAAGCTAATTAACCCACAAGCCTGTACGTCTTTGGGGTGTGGGAGGACACTGTATCTCAGAAAAAAACCCACGCGGTCACGGGGAGAACGTACAAACTCCGTACAGACAGCACCCATAGTCGGGATCGAACCCGGGTTTCATGCGCTGCAAGCGCTATAAGGCAGCAACTCTACTGCTGAGCCATCGTACCGCCTATTATGATGAATCCTCATGGAGCATGAGTCCTGTGATATCCCTCATTGATTCTGAAAACAAGAACAAATAGGTTGCTTACAAATACAAACTATGATCGTACAGGACTGTCAAAATCTACAAGCGCGTTTGTCAGCATGATAGATCACACACTTTTGCAAAGAAGTTAACATTCTCCATTTCTAAAATGCAATTATCAGGTGGTGCCTCCAAGTTATGATTGGAACTCTTCCTCTCTCTGCAATCTTACCTTGATCAATTCTGTTTTGAAGAAAGAGCATTGATCTGAAATATTAACTCTGTTTTTCTCTTCACGAATGCTGCATAGCCTCTTGAGATTTTGCAGTGCTTTCTGATTTTGTTTTCATCCAAACGGTGCTCGGAGAAGAGTCAAGAGTTAAGAGTCAAGAGGGTTTAATTGTCATGTGTCCAAGATAGGACAATGAAATTCTTACTTGCTGCAGCACAACAGGATATGTAAACATAATACAGAACCAGCAAAACCAAGGAACTGATTGTGGGCTTTGGAAGGGGTAGGATAGGGTCCCACAATCCCGTTTATATCAACAGGACGATGGTTGAAAGGGTCAAAAACTTCAAATTCCTGGGCTTGCATATTTCCGAAGATCTTTCCTGGTCCCAGCACACTGATGCAATCATAAAGAAGGAACATCAGCGCCTCTACTTCCTGAGAAGATTACGGAGAGTCGGTATGTCAAAGAGGACCCTCTCGAACTTCTACAGGTGCACAGTAGAGAGCATACTGACCGGTTGCATCATGGCTTGGTACGGCAACTTGAACGTCCAGCAGCGGAAAAGATCGGAGAAAGTCACCGGTTCTAACCTCCCCATCATTGAAGGGATCTATCGTAGTCGCTGCTTCATAAAGGCTGCCAACGTCATCAAAGACCCACACCATCCTGGTCACACACTCATCTCTCCATTGCCATCAGGAAGAAGGTACAGGAGCCTGAAATCTGTAACATCCAGGTTCAGGAATAGCTACTTCCCCACAGCCATCAGGCTATTAAACTGCCCATCAAACAAACTCTGAACTATAACAGTCTATTATTACTATTGCACTTTATCTGTTTATTTATTGTGTGTATATATATGGTTTATGGTCTATGGTCTATAGACAAACTGAACTTTATCTCCCGTTCTGGTTTAAAACAATGGCAGCATAGACATTGGGAAGAATTACAGTGATAGGTTAGTGTGCAAGAATCAGATTTCAGTGCTTCGCCCAGTAAAGAAACAAGTTATTTCATGGGGTGGCACAGTAGCACAGCGGTAGAGCTGCCACCTTACAGCACCAGAGACCTGGGTTCATTCCTGACTGCAGATGCTGTCTTTATGGAGTATGTATGTTCTCCCTGTGACTGCGTGGGTTTTCCCCGGGAGCTCCTCTTTCCTCCCACATTCCAAAGACATACAGGTTTATAGGTTAATTCGCATCGGTAAAATTCTAAATTGTCCTTAGCGCTCAGGATAGTGCTAGTGTGTTGGGTGGTTCCTTTTCGGCGTGGACTCGGTGGGCCAAAGGGGCCGTTCCCACACTGTATCTCCAAAGTGAAGTCTAAAGTAAACTAAAGTAAAATAAAAATGACACCTGTCAATGTTTGCATTTATTCACTGCCACAGGTTTGTCCCTCTGGGTAGCTCTGGTTTCCTCCCACATTCTGTAGACGTACAGGTTTGGAGGTTAATTGGCTTCTGTAAATTGTCCCAAGTGTGTGAGATAGAACGGGTGATTGTCGTGGGGCCGAAGGGCCTGTTTCCACGCTGTATCTCCGAACTAAACTAAATGAAACGGATGATATTCAAGTACCCATCTGATGCTAATCCAGTTTACCAATATTTGGTCCATAGTTTTCCATGCCTTGGCAACTCAAGTGCTGTTTGAGAATCTTCTTAATTGGTGTGAGTGATATCTATCTCCACTATCTTCTGAGACAAGCTGCTGCAGATCCCAACTACCCTCTGGGTGGGGAAGTTCTTCCTTAGGTTCTCTCTAAACCTCTAACATCTTATTCTAAATCTATGCTATCTGGTTTTAGCCACCTCTGCTATGGGAAAAGTTTCTCACTATCTACTTTATCGCCTTATAATGTGTAGCACACTCACTCCTCAGACTTCTCCACTACAAAACCCAGACTCATCAGTCCCTTCTCATAATTGAAGCACCACCCGTGGCAGCATCCTGGAGAAGAGGAATGGAGAGGGTGCAGAGATCATTCACTAGGCCTTTGACTGGGGCATGGAGCATTTTAAGACTGGAGAGACTAGAGAGGTTGGATTGGTTTTCCATGGAGCATGGGAGGTTACAAGGGGACTTTGATTCAGATATTTAAAATTATGAGGCATACTGATAAGGTACTGAAAGTGTTCCCAATGTTAGAGGTGAATAAAATGAGATTTAGGATAAATTGTAATTGTAATTAATTTATTAGCCAAGTATGTAAAAACATACAAGGAATTTGATTTGCCATACAGTCTTACCAATTTTAGCCGATTGTGGGGTAACCTGCTCTACTTTGCCTGATACCTTTACTTTCCTGTAACTAATGAGCCTATGTCTATGCATCACCTCAGTGTGTGAAAAAAAAATGGACTTAAAATAATATGTTCTATTAGCCCAGTTTTATTTCTGCTCAGCTAACAATACAATACAATACAATACCATTTATTGTCATTTGAGCCTCAGTGAGGCTCAAACGAAATTCCGTTTCCACAGCCATACAAACAAAGACAATTTCCTACAGATATACACACAATTTAATTCACATTAATTCACATTAATAGACAGGATGAAACCCGGTTTACTGGGACTATAAAGTTGCAACTCTCCCACTGCGCCACTGTGACGCCTGTAATTCATTGTTTTGGTTTTAGTAATTCACAGAATGCAGGAATTACCAACTACCTTTCCCCAAGTTCCCTAAATTAAGGAACAACATTTGGGATAAAAGTTACATTTTCCTTTCCCAGAAGCTGATGGACTTTTACAAAACTTATTTACAAATTTATACAGGTACTTATTTATATTTACAAATTTAACTTAAATTACCAATCTGTCATGGTCCGATTTGAACGCATGCCACCAAACCATAGAATGGGATTGGCCGTCGATCAACACAGATTGGCAGCATCATCTGCTCCTCACTGACAATCAACAGGTGCATTCCAAGGCTGCATGCTTAGCCCCCTGCTTTACTCTCTTTACACCCATGACTGTGAAGTGAAGCACACACAGCTCCAATGCCATGGCACCGAATTAGGAGATGACACCACTTTAATTGGTCGAATTATGAATCAGCATACAGGAGGAAAATAGAACACCCTGGTTGAGTGATTCCACATCAACACCTCTCTCTCTCTCTCTCTCTCTCTCTAAGTCAACAAAGTCAAGGAAGTAAACACAGACCTAAGAAAGGGAAATTGAGAGACCACGTGCCGTTTTTCATTGGCATGTCGATGGTGGAGAGTTAGCAGTTTCAATTTACTGGGGAATCACAGTAGCGCAGTGGTAGTGCCATTCAAGTGACCTCACAGCGCCAGAGACCTGGTTGGATCCTGACAATGGGTTCTTTTTTTACTTCCGTATTCCAGGCCTCTACTCCCTCACTACATCGAAAAATTCCTTCTCTCCAGGGATGCTGCCTGTCCCACTGAGTACTCCAGCTTTTTTGTGTCTATCTACTAGAATGGGCTTGCCTTGGATATATCGCTGCCTCAGAAAATGTTCGTAGTTTTCCTTTTATGAACATACTGGTAGATTGGGAATTGGGGGAGGGCTCCAGTAAATGGGAAATTAGGGGAGGGCACCTGTAAATGGGGAGTTAGGGGAGGGCACCTGTAAATTTGGAATTAAGGGAGGGCACCAATAAATGGGAATTAGGGGAGGGCACAATTAAATGGGGAATTAGGGGAGGGCACCTGTAAATTTGGAATTAAGGGAGGGCATCATTAAATGTGGAATTAGGGGAGGGCACAATTAAATGGGGAATTAGGGGAGGGCACTATTAAATGGGGAATTAGGGGAGGGCACTATTAAATGGGGAATTAGGGGAGGGCTAACCATTCAGCAGAAAGGCAATATATGATATCAATCGATCCATGATAATGTATCTGCAGAGGCAGACTGGGTCTAAGAATATTGGTTGCCAGGAGACAAAGGGGGCCCACTTCATCAGGGCATTTGCCATTGGGCAAGCTGACCCTGGCCAGTCCACCACTGTGTATCTGTACCTACAACAGAATCTATCAATTGATTTGTACAGGTGCCAGGGGTTACGGGGAGAAGGCTGAGGAGAGAGAGATAGATCAGCCATGATTGAATGGCAGTAGACATGATGGGCCAAATGGACTAATTCTGCTCCTATCACCTATGAACCATCCCCCACCAGGAAGGTCTTAAAGCCCTCCGTTTCCTCCTCGACCGCAGTACCAGCCAATTTATAAAACTCTGCCTGGCAGAGCTGGTAAAAAAATGAGGCTGAAGAAGGGACTCAACCCGAAACGTCGCCCATTCCTTCTAACCAGAGATGCTGCCTGCCCCGCTGAGTTGCTCCAGCATTTTGTGTCTCTTTCTTCACTGAGTTTTTACGTTCTCCCTGTGACTGTGTAGGTTTTCTCCGGCTGTTCAGGTTTCCTCCCATATTCCTGAGACGTGCAGGTTTATAGGTTGATTGACTTCTGTAAATTTTCCCTAATGCATTTGTTTTTCATTTCTCTTCTTATAGTAATGCCTTGTTTTGAAAGTGTTTTTATTCTTTGCACTGTCTTGTATAATTTTTGTGTAAAATGTATAATTTATATTTTGCACTTATGACTGAGTCTATGTACCACTGATTTAGTTTAGTTTTAGAGATACAGTGCGGAAACAGGCCCTTCGGCCTGCTGAGTCCACGCCGACCAGCGATCCCCTGCACATTAACTCTATCCTACACACACTAGGGACAATTCAAAATTATACCAAGCCAATTAACCTACAAACCTGTGCGTCTTTGGAGTGTGGGAAGAAACCGGAGTTCCCGGGGAAAACCCACGCAGGTCACGGGGAGTACATACAAACTCCGTACAGACATCACCCGCAGCCAGGATTGAACCCGGGACTCCGGCGCTGTCAGGCAGCAACTGTACCATTGAGCCACCGTGCCACCTCCAAATGCCGTTGCAAGCAGGATTTTCATTGTGCCTATATCTCACCTTGTGATCATAACCTTGACGTGGACTTACATTAACCACTTTGTGACAGTACCCCTGTTTTAACTGGTCACGGTTACCTTAATATGCTTACACTGGGAGCGCAACGAGTCTGAGAAATTCAGTCAGGAGCAGAATCTGTGGGCAATACAGCTCACAGCTCTACCTCTTTGGGCAGGATTATTTACCTTCTCTCCCTGGTGTATCATTCAGATTCACCTAGAAAGACATATGGGGAGGGCTAGACATGTTGGAATGCTTTCCATTCTGATAAGATACAGTCAGTCACAAATCTTTCTTCCTGCCTTTGATTTTACACCCCACCGAGTTTTATTTAGCAAATTTTATTCCAGCAAAGATTTGTTGCCCTGTAGACGGGTGTGAATATTCTGACACGGACACAATTGCAAATGAACGCAGGTCCCAGCATTACAAATAGATGCAATTAATGGCTGTTTTGGATACATCAATCATTTTTCAATTTCGGGAAATGAAGTTGCTTTATTAACTTGCTTTGGCAATTTTGCGGGGCTAGTTCCGAACCTTGTACATTTAGAAAATATATTTGATAGGACAATATATGTGATCAAGATGCATTTTTAGCATAATACATAAATACATTATGCCGTGACCAAAAAAGACATTGCAATTTCTATCCCAATCACAGGGCCTCAATGATGGCAGGATTTGAAGGATCGTTCTATCAGTTTATTGGTTTTGTTCTATTGTCTACACTGAGCTGCACTGCAATAAAACAAACAGTTATGATCTTGGAATGTATTCAGGGCTGATTCCTTAATCAATATTGTATGACCAATGAGTTGTAAGAAATGCTACATCTCTCCCCAAGCAACACACTGAGGCTTCCTTGGATAATTAAGAAGAATATATTGCTGTAATTTTATCATCCAAAGGATATTTTAATATTTCATTGAAATGCTCTGGATTGCAAATAGGTGTAGGATATAATCCCCCTGTTTATTACATCACCTCCACTTTCTGAGAGGAATACCAGGCAGATTAGCACCATAATACCCACTAAACCCCCTCCCTGAGAGAGGAGTCTTTCCAGCAATATCGAATACAATCCTACACTGTACATATTAATAGTTTTCATGTTTACTCATCCCTTGAGCTGAGAAAAAACAAAGGTAGGAGGAGCGTTTGTTTTGTTTTTAGTTGAGAGATACAGTGTGGAAACAGGCCCTTCGGCCCACAGAGTCCGCACCAACCAGCGTTCCCCGCACACTAACATTATCCGACACACAACTCGGGACAATTTACATTTATACCAAGCCAATTAACCTACAAACCTGTACGTCTTTGCAGTATGGGAGGAAACTGAAGATCTCTGAGAAAACCCAAGCAGGTCACGGGGAGAACGTACAAACTCCATACAGACAACACGTAGTCAGGATTAAACCTGGGTCTCCGGCGCTGCAAGCGTTGTAAGGCAGAAACTCTACCGCTGTAAGGCAGCAACTCTGTCAAGAGGAAGAGGCAGAAACATATGGGAATATTCATCATATGTCAATAACTGCAGCTATGTACTCAAGCCATAAAACCCTGAGCTTTAGAACTCCCTCTAAGAATCCGTCTCCTTCTCTGCTTCCCTTTTTCCTTCTTTAAGAGGTTAAGACATCTTTCTTTGAACAAACTTCTAGCAACCTGCTTTAATAGAAAGAATGGGTGACGTTTCAGGTCGAGACCCTTTTGAAGGATTTGCCGTAGTGAAATACTGAGAACGTTCCTACTCCATTAAGGACACTAATTGGACATAAACAGAAATGTACGAAATACTCAGCCAGTCAGGCAGCATTTATGGAAGGAGAAACAGAGCTAACATTTAGCAATGCTTTAGTGAAATGCTGAGAATGTTTCTACTCCATATAAAAATTGAATGTAAACAGAAAATGCAGGAAATACTCAGCTGGTCAGGCAGCATTTGTGGAAGGAGAAACAGAGCTATGATTTCAGATCCGATTCAGATTGTTAGTTCCAAAGTGTGCTTTTGAATAGAATATCTCAGACTTTCAAATTGGAAGCAAGAAAGCAGTTAAAGTGATATTAAAATGAATGGCGACCCACATCATTATAAACTCATGACTACAATTCAGAAGGATTTAAAGTAACCAAATACTCAGTAAGTGAGCAAGTGAATGGAAAATATAAGGACTTTGTTTGTTTTGTCCACATTTTCTCTATTTTTCTTTTTTTTTGCCATGTTTAATATCACATTTAAATTTGAAGCAGCCAGTAATGAGATTTAATTCTGTAGAAAACTGCACTTTAATAAAGTATCAAATTAAAGCGATTTTGAATTAAAATACTTAACACGGGGTCAACCAAACTGATTGTAAGTATTAGCCAGTTTGAGCAATAATTGCTTTGGTGCCCACAACCAGATCCTAGTTAGGTTGATGCTTTACATTAATGCGATCAAGACATTATTTTAATTGGCAATCTGAGTGACCCACAAGTTATGGTTGAAGTGTAAGTAATTACAATTTAGTGTTTATTAAAATGTATTATTTTGCAGATTGGATATGATTGCATTCATTTATTTAAATTGTGTAGCTTTCAAAACCTGTAAGGGGGAGATGTGCTCTGAAGCTAAACAAGCGGGCAGAGGCTGAGGTCAACTGATTTTGCACTTCTTTCCTGAGGTCCTCTGACGTGAGATACCAGGAAGTTGGCATGCAGGTTCAGCAAGCAAATAGTTGGGGACTGACCTTCACTGCAAGAGTACAAAAGTGGGAAAGTCTTGAAGCAACTATCAAGCACTTTAATGAAATCTCACCTGGAATATCACGTATAGTTTTGGTTACTCTATTTGCCTTGAAGATAATGCAGAGAAGGTTCACTAAATTGATTCCAGATATGAAGGATTTGTCCCCATATGTACTTAGAAGGAGGATCCAGAATTCATTGCCACAGAAGGATGTGTAGGCCGTCAATGGATGTTTTTAAGGTGGATCTTGACAGATTCTTGATTAGTACAGGCGTCAGGGGTTATGGGGAGAAGGCAGGAGAATGGGGTTGAGAAGGAAAAATAGGTTGGCCATTATTGAACATGTTGGGAGGAGCTGCAGATGCTGGTTTAAACCGAAGACAGACAAATCTACATGTATATCTCTCATTTCTCTTTCCCCTGCCCCTCAGTCTAAAGAAAGGTCTCAACCCAAAATGTTTCCCATTCCTTTTCTCCAGAAATGCTGCCTGACCTGCTGAGTTACTCCAGCTTTTTGTGTCAGTCATGATTGACTGGCAGAGTAGGCTCGATGGGCCGAATGGCCTAATTCTGCTCCTACAACTTATGAACATGAACTTATGAATCCGTACTAAACAAAAACTGTCAACCTCTGCCTTAAATATATCCATTGTCGGCTTCTACAGCTATCTGTAGCAATTAATTCCACAGATTCATCACCCTCTGACTGAAGAAATTCCTCCTCATCTCCTTTCTAAAGGTACATCCTTTTATTCTGAAGCTATGAAATCTGGTCCTAGACTCTCCCTCTAATGGAAACATCCTCTTAACATCCATTCTATCCAGGCCTTTCACTAATGGGTAAGTTTCAATGAGGTACCCCCTCATCCTTCTAAACTCCAGCGAGTACAGGCCCAGTGCCTTCGAACACTCATCATATATTAATCCACTCATTCCTGGGATCATTCTCGCAAACATACTCTGGACCCTCTCCAACCACAGCACATCCTTCCTCATATATGGGGCCCAGAACTGCTCACAATATGAGTATTATCACACTGGAAAATAAGGTGGTTATGAGACTTTTGAATTTTCCATAAAAACTCTACTTAATGGCCCAGCAAAAAAAATTCTCAGCCTGTTCTGTTATCATTCAGTAAAATAGCACAACTTTCAACAAAGATATTATATAACATATATATATATATATATATGTAAAATTTTACTTTTTATAATAAAAATATGCAAGAAGGATAGATCTAAAATACTGACCAATATTGATAATAAAACTAGTTATTCGTGGCCTATTATTCAAAAATAAATTGGAAAAACGTCTTCCAAAAAACTATGATATGGAATGAATTATCAATCTTCTCAATTTTAATGTAATGTCGACTTTCATTTCCAATGTTCGGGTGGACCAGGAAGGATCCTGTGTTCCTTATCCACTGAGTTACTCAGGCATTTTGTGCCTTTCCTTATCTTCTCATTCTGAATAGGAGTATTCAAACTTTGAGGAGCCGTTTCTACTTTCATGGTGTAAACCTATTTCTTGATATTCTGCTGGAAAACCCGCTCACAATTAACCTGGTTAACTTCTGGAGGAGAGTCAGTATATTTTGAGCACCCACACAATGTCCCATTCCTGTGCTCCATAGATGAATTGAAATGAAATGCAAAATTAATCTACTTGGGGTTCAAGCAGAGAAGATCACGTGATGCTAGTCTTTATATTTATTTAGTTAGTTACGGACTTCAACTTATTCCCACAGAGCCACTTCAATGTAACAGCAGTTTTATTGTCATTCACAATGAGGCAAAGCAGTAAGTTTGTAGTTGGTGACATAACAGAATGGTGAAGGGGCTGTCCCACTCTCACAACCTAATTCCCGACCACTGCCGAGTTTGCCCTTGACTCACATTCGCAGCTTGGTCGTCATGAGGTCGTAGGAGGTCGTAGGTGCGTCATAGGTAGGTTGTGATGCTAGACGTAGGTACTCGTCGCATCAAGTAAGGCGCGGTGTTTTTTCTCGCCTGATGAAAAATGTCCACGACTAAAAAAGGTAGTGAATTAGGTCGTGAAAGTCGAATAGGCACTTTAATCGTGGGGAAATCTTGGACTAAGGCAAGAGGTATGGAAAAATAAAGGAATCTGGGAATCATTCCAGCTAGTGGTGGCACTAACCCTACATGGCAAGACAAGATATGTTTCACTCCTGCTGCTCACTATTTTACCATGGCAATCTTACAGTGTATCTGCTTCTGACAGTTGCAAAGGAGACCATCAAAGTTTTTTTTTTGTTTCCTGTGATAGCGAGATGGTGGGGGATTGGGATGGATTCTTCAGAAAGGTCTGAAGAAGGGTCTCGACCTGAAACGATACCCATTCCTTTTCTCCAGAGATGCTGCCTGTCCCGCTGACTTACTCCAGCATTTTGTGTCTAACTTCGGATTAAACCGGCATCTGCAGTTCATTCCTACACATTTTGTGTCTAACTTCGCATACCGGCATCTATAAAAAGTTAAACACCATTATTTGATGACATGTTTGTTTATTAATCATATGTACTAGCACCATTTTGTCTATGAGGAAAATATTGTAGTTTGTATAAGTTGGATGCGGTATAATACTGGAGTCACATATTAGGACAGACCAGTTAATGACAGTGACATGTAGAAACAAGGAACTGCAGATGTTGGTTTACACAATAGGACACAATGTGCTGGAGTAACTCAATGGGTCAGGCAGCATCTCAGCATCTCAGAAGAACATGGATAGGTGATGTTTCAGGGCGGGGCCCTTTTTAGAAACATAGAAACATAGAAACATAGAAAATAGGTGCAGGAGTTGGCCATTCGGCCCTTCGAGCCTGCACCGCCATTCAATATAATCATGGCTGATCATCCAACTCATTATCCTGTACCTGCCTTCTCTCCATACCCCCTGATCCCTTTAGCCACAAGGGCCACATCTAACTCCCTCTTAAATATAGCCAATGAACTGGCCTCAACTACCTTCTGTGGCAGAGAGTTCCAGAGATTTACCACTCTCTGTGTGAATTTACCACTCTCTGTTTTCAGACAGACAGTATCACCCCTCACTACAAGATATGAGATCACACACTTACAAGCGTCACAAACATTGTGCCAAAATTCCCTCACTCAGAGGGATGCAAACTTCTGGAATTCTCTCCCCCAATATTGGTGGATTAAGATGATTACAAATATTTAAGGTGAAAGATCAGAGAACTGATGGTATTGAAGAACTGGCATTGAGAAGAGGGTTGAGGCCAATATAAATCAGCCATGATCATATTGAACGGTGCAGCAGACCTGAGAGGCTTTGTGACCTATCTCTGCTCTTGTGTCCCTGCGTTCTTTTAAAGATACCAGAATGTTATCCCAGATATGGGTTACTCGGTTCAAGGTACAAGGTTCAAGATCTTTTATTGTCACGTGTACCAATTAAGGTACAGTGGTATTCGATTTATCATACAGCCATACCAAAAAAAGTAA
Organism: Leucoraja erinaceus; assembly: GCF_028641065.1. NCBI lineage: Eukaryota > Metazoa > Chordata > Chondrichthyes > Rajiformes > Rajidae > Leucoraja > Leucoraja erinaceus. The sequence goes on along the minus strand of NC_073378.1, from coordinate 121,839,915 downwards.
CAAGACACACAACCGTATAAAAGTTAACATAAACATCCACCACAGTGGATTCTCCACATTCCTCACTGTGATGGAAGGCAATAAAGTCCAATCTTCTTCCCTCTTTATTCTCCCATGGTCGGGACAGTTGAACCTCCGCAGTCGGGGTGGTCGAAGCTCCCGTGTCAGGGCGGCTGAAGCTCCTGCGATCAGAGTGGTTGAAGCTCCTGTGGCTTGGATCTCACGAAGTTGGAGCTCCCAAAGTGGATCTCCAGCAGAGGCCGCCAGCTTGTCGATGTTAGGCCGCAATGCGGACAGAGATACGACATGGAAAAAAAACACATCTCCGTCGAGGTAAGAGATTTTAAAAAGTTCCCCCCCCCCCCACGTAAAACAAGCTAAAGAATACTAAAACATACATTTAACACATACTATAAAAGAAGGAATGTACCAGACAGATCGTTGGCGAGGCAGCCATTTTCTAATCATGAAAGTGGGACAATGTAGAACCAGTGAGAAGATAAGATACAGATTTAGCTCTTAGGGCTAATGGAATCAAGGGATATGGGGAGAAAGCAGGAACGGGGAACTGATTTTGGAGGATCACCCATGATCATATTCAATGGTGGTGCAGGCTCGAAGGGCCAAATGGCCTACTCCTGCACCTATTTTCTGTGTTTCTGTGTTTCTATGAGAGCAAGATGGTTGGAGTGGACTCGGTTGGGTCTGTTTTCACACTGTGTCATTCAATTAATTTTTCCATCTAATTGAATTCCTGGCAGTGGTAAATTCACTCATTAGTTGGAGGAGGAGGAGAGCTCATGGTTATCTCTGTCCTCAAGGGTACCCAGTGGCACCCAGCTTAGTAGCACAAAGGACAAAGTTGAAAGGTTGCGGCCTTCAACCAGATGAGCCGATCAGATGATCTTTGCCCTGTGGGCCCTGCCATCATAGATGCCAGGCTGAAGCCTTCATGTTAGATATGCCCACCAACTCTTGCCTATGGAGATCTTTATTGATCCTCGTCCTGATTGATATCCTTCGAAAGCTGGCTAAGTCGCACCCCTCAGCTGCATTGCAGCCAAACCAGTCAAATGGCCTGAATACTTTATAACATTTCTGATGGTCACAAACATTCAAAAGCAATCTCTTTTGTGGGGAAAAATAACTAAAATGACAAAAAAGATTGCAAACAAAGAGATTAGAACAATTGAATGGATGTCATTGATTCAATTAAATAAAGTAATGTAAATGTGGTGAATCTTGCACATTTACCTTCAAGTCAATTTTCACGATGAAGTGGAGTTGCTGAGGCAGAGAAAATGTGTATAGGTTGATAGGGTGGGCTTTGCAGTATAACTGATGAGGAACAAGAGAGATTCACACTGGGCTATGGTAGTGGTCAAGATTTGAATAGTTATCTAGATATCTGGAATAGGTATTTGAAAAAAAAGGGGAATTCAAAACTAAATGTTACTCATGGTGCTTTTAAATTCAGTTAATAACCTGATACTGATTCATACATAGAGTTATACAGCGTGGAAACAGGCCCTTCGACCCAACTTGCCGATACCGACCAACATGTCCCATTTACACTAGTCCCACCTGCCCACTTTTAGCCAAAATCCCTCTAAACCAGTCCAATCCAGGTATCTGTCTAAATGTTTCTTAAACATTGCAATAGTACCTGCCTCAACTACCTACTTTGGCAGCTTATTCCATACACCCACCACCCTTTGTGTGAAAAAGATACCCTCAGGTTCCTATTAAATCTTTCCCCCGCTCACCTTAAACCTGTGTCCTCTGGTTCTCGACTCCCCTACTCCAGGCAAGAGACTGTGCGTCTACTCGATCTACTCCTCTCATAATTTTGTACACCTCTATAAGATCACCCCTCATCCTCCTGTGCTCCAAGGAATAAAGTCCTTCCCTGCTCAACCTCTCTCTATAGCTCTCTATACATCCACGCAAATCTTCTCTGCACCCTTTCTGGCTTGAATCCTTATGAATCCTTGATAATGTTGGCTGTATTCCCTAGGCAATGCAAAATGTTGATAGTCAAGGGGGGGAGTGGATTGTTTTGTGTGATGGGCTGTGATATGTCCACAACTCTCTTTAATTTCTTGTGGTCCTGGGCAGAGCTGTTGAAAATAGACCGAAAGAATCTTCCATGTTGAAAACCTGAAAGAAATGCTGACAGCAGTTTGCACTCTGACTGGAGGACTTCGATGTGCATCTCCAAGAGTGGCTTAGTAGCATTATCTGAAGGGTCTGAAGAAGGGTCTCAACCCTTCCTCTATCCAGCGATGCTGCCAGTCCCCCTAGTTTACTCCAGCATTTGGTGTCTCAATTCAGCACAATCATTCACCAGGTTTGAAGGACACACTCGCCAGACATGGTCCGTGGTAATAGTGTGTGAACCAGCATAAGATTTTGAAGGAGGAGTGAGGGTCAGAGGGAGGAGATGGGGGAGATGAAGCGAGCCATTGCTGAGGCCGTGACTGATAGGTGTTAGGTGGAAACATGAGAAACAAAGCATAACAGGTAGATGGAACCAGGTTCCATTGAGAGATACAGCATAGATAAAGGCCCTTTGGCCCATCGAGTCAACACTGACCAACACTCACCCGTTTACACTAATTCTATGATATCGCACTGTCTCATTCGCTCATAACACACTAGGGGGTATTTACAGAGACCAAGAAACCTACAAACCTGCACGTCTTTGGGATGTGGGAGGAAACCGGAGCATCCGAGGGACAGGGATGATGTGCAAACTCCACACAGACAGCATCCGAGGTCCCTGGTGCCGTGAGATGACGGCTCTATCAACTGTGTTTCACAGGTGTGGGAAGGGAGGAGGGAAGGTAGAGACAGCAGTTGGCAGACAAACACTTCTTGGACTCGAACTCCCCACTGTGGCATTTGGCCATGACAACACTGTTGGAAGTGACCACCATAGAGACTGCGTGGAGACAGAATTCTGTGTTCTCATCAAGACAATTAACATCATTTGGCATTAAAAGTACGATGTCGGATAAGGAATGAAAATACTTGGTAGCACAAATATGGGCAACCATAAGGTGCTGCAAGTGAGCAAAATAAATGTACAGCACCTCTACCTGTGACTTTATATCATAGTAAGTCTCTCACCTTACTGTTACCATGAAGCCCAGGCTTCAACCTTAGTTTAAAGAGAAATGCAAAAGGAGGTGCCAGGAGAGGTAGAATAATGATACATAGGACTGAAGTTACTCTGTGGCTCAGGCACCATCCCTGGGGAATATGGATGGGTGACGTTTCAAGTCTTCAGGCTGATTGTGAAGGTGTAGGAGTGGCAAGAAAGCTGGAAGTGGAGAGGTGCAAGACAAAGCCTGGCACATAATAGGCTTATCATCCCCCACAGTACCTCCCCAGAGTTTCCCTCCACCCCTCCGCTCCCTTCTGACTCCAGCCCTTAGCCTTTCAGGTTTTCACCATCCCCCCCATGACCAACCTCTTTCTGCTGCAGAACAGTCAGTCCTCAGCGGTGGCCTTACCTTTGAACCCCTTCGCCCCCACCTCAATGAGTTCCGGGCCCGCCGTGACATTCAGTTCATCTTCCATGGTCTCAGCCTCCTGGCATTTTCTCCTCGCCACCTAGTGGTGACCTACCAGGCTTTGTCTTGTCCAGCCTCACTTCCAGCGTTCTTCCCCAGCCCCCACCACAAGCCAGCCGTCAGAAGAAGGGTCCCAATTCAAAACGTCACCTGTCCATAGATAGATACTAATTCTGGAGTTACTCAGTGGGGCAAGCAGCATCTGTGGAGAGAAGGAATGGGTGATGTTTCGGGTTGAGACCCTACTTTAGACCTTTAGTTTTTACGTACCCTACAGAGAGGCAGGTAGAGCTGGGACCCATACGAGCGCCCATAGTTACGCCTTGGATTTGGAGAATGTGGGAGGATTCGAAGGAGGAGTTGTTAAGAGTAAGGACTTGTTCTGCTAGGCAAAAGAGCGTGCTGGTTGAAGGAGATTGGCTGATTCTCCGGCTGAGGAAGAAACAAAGAGATTTATGACCTTCTTGGTGGGGGATGGAGGTAAAAGTGACTGAACATCCACAGTAAATATGAGAGAGCGGGGGACACCAATCTATATTCTCCAGAGATGCTGCTTGACCTGCTGAGTTACTGCAGCACTCTTAAGGACATGCACATCAGTGACTTCCATATTCCACTAATGAGACCAAAATGAACCAGACACTGACAAAGATGCTTGTCTAAGCAGTTCTACATTGAAGACCAAAGTTCTATGGTAAAGTAACTTAGTAGTTAAGTAGCTGAACAAGCATTCAAAGGTGATTAAGAGAGAAACATTTTAAATCCCATTACGTCTGCTGAATGAATTTGATTTCAGGTACAAAGCTCAAGAATAGTAAAATACTAAAGATAGACACAAAATGCTGGAATAACCCAGCGGGACAAGCAGCATCTCTGGAGAGAGGAATGGGTGATGTTTCGGGTCGAGACCCTTCTTCAGGCGGGTGTGAAGAAGGGTCTCAGCCCGAAATGTCTCTCATTCCTTCTCTCCAGAGATGCTGCCTGTCCCGCTGAGTTACTCCAGCATTTTGTGTCTATCTTTAGGAACAATTAATGCCAGAGTTTCTAGAAATATCCATATCCTGTGAATAAGGTTTAAAAAAAATCTTCCATCTACACCCAGATTAAGTATTTTGAGAGGAAGGAATACAAAGAGTTCATTGAACAATGCTTTACTCTTTAATGTATTAGAGTTCTTCTGGAGCCCAACCCCATAAAATCAATTTAATATGAAATTAGACATCCCACTAGCATGGAAGGGGCACATACTGTAACTATACATGGAGGAAGATTAACCATTGTCTCTGTCATATACAGGATAGACCATGTTTACTATCATGATTTACAACAGACAGTTAATTGGTAAACCTTCCCTGCTTCTGTCTTTGAACCCTGTTCTTCAGTGCTGTACTGTATATCTGTCTTTGATCTCGTCATTATCCACACCCCTCTTCCTGACCCCAAACCACAAAAGCTGCACTGCTCTGCTTATCTAACAGAATTTCATTCAGCTTGATTGGATTAATGAATTAAGGAATAATAGGGCTCCAATGTGATTTACATCCATTGATTAAATGTCAGGTTTGAAAAGCGGCAGGTTAAATTATGGCAGACATACAGGATAAAGCTAAGGAGGTTGTAACCTTATTTAACGCAGCTACTTATAAATCCACCGTGTCATTTATATGGTAGTTTGTCACATTTAATGCTTGAAATCCACTTCTGAAGACTTTTAACTCTCTCTGTGTCCGACTTCTCTGGAGGTTTTTTGTATTTGCTAGCTTGTTTGGCAAACCTTCCCCATGTTCAACTGTGAATGCAAATCGCTTCGGTAATATTGTAGTGCTTCCCACGGACAATATCTGAGCTCAAAATGATGAGTGAGTGAACATTTATAGACACAAAGTGCTGGGGTAACTCAGTGGGTCAAGCAGCACCTCTAGACAACATGGATATGGCAGAGTTTCAGGTCAGTCCCCTTCAGACTATTCATTCGTTTTCCAGAATTGCTGCCTGACCAGTTGAGTTACTTCAGCACGTTGTTGCCTTTTTGGGAACTCTTTCTAGTACATTGTATTCATTTTAGTCTTTACTACACATTCATCCATTTGGTTGAGCAAAACAACTCAACCAAAAACAGCTGAGGGGTCTACGTTTGATCTTGCCGATGTACAGGAGCCCACATAGGGAACACTGGATGCAGGGATGAGGTGAGAGGAGTTTCATGTGAACCCCTGTCTAACCTGAAAGGACTCTCGGGGTCCCTGGATGGAGTCAAGGGTGGAGGTATAAGGACCTGTGTTGCACCTCCTGCAGTTGCAGAGGACAGTACCTGGGAGATGGTGGTTTGGATGGGACTGGATGAGTGAACCTGAGGGAGGAGGTATAAGGAGGAAGTATTCGGTCCTGGTCTTTTCTCACCTCCACCTCTGCACTCACCCACCCTCTACTTTCAGTCTGAAGAAGCATCCCGATCTAAAACGCCACTTATTCTTTTTCTCCAGAAATGCGGCCAGACTCTTGCCTTTGTGTCTATCTTTGGAATAAACCAGCATCTGCAGTTCTTTGTCTCTAAACTAAACAGGCCATTCCAGCCCAACTCGTCCATGCTGACCAAGATGCCCCATCTAAGATAGTCCCATTAGCCTGCTTTATGCTCATATCACACTAAACCTTTCCTATCCATGTACCTGTCCAAGTGTCTTAGAATTGGTGTATTTGTACCTGCCTCAAGTAGCTCCTCTAGCAACTCGTTCCATATACCCACCACCCTCTGAGTGAAAATGTTGCCCTTGGGGTTCCTATTCAATCTTTCCCCTCTCAACTTAAACCAATGTTCCCTGTTTTTTTTTATCCCGGGTAAAAGTCAGTGCATTAATCCTAGCAATGCCCCTCGTGATTTTATACACTTCTGTAAGAACTTTTGACTGCAGTGGGTGTCTTTAGTCAATGCGTTCTTAGCCCTGTTTTGTGTTTGAAAAGGTCTGAGATAAGTGTTACTGATTTTTATTTTCAACAGCAGATTGCGGATTGTCAGTCCGGAGAGACCAGTGATCGATTGATCTCTGCTCAAAACTAGACTCTGACATGGTTCCCTAATCATTGGCCGTGGGCTCATTAATTATGAAACATCTTCTTGCCTCAGAAGAATCAATGTGTGAGGAAACAGTGCTCTCATCAAATTTAAGTGATTTGTTATCCATATCAAATGTATATTTTTAATCTACCTCACATTTACTGGAGTTTTTGAAGTGTAAGTAACTCTTCATAGCTGAAGATTATAAGGACAGAGGATGGTGGCACAGTGGCTCACTGGTGGAGTTGCTGCCTTAAGGGCCTGTCCCACTGTACGAGGTAATGCAAGAGTTCTCCCGAGTTTCCCCTGACTCGAACTCGGAGAATTACGGTAATATATCCGTTCGTAGATACTCGGGTCTCTCGTGGACATTTTTCACACAGTTGAAAAAATGTTCACGAGCTTATCGCATTTCCCCAGTACTTGCCGTTAGCGATATGGGCCGCTAAGAGACGTCCTGAGCTCCGACTTACCTGCTACGTACATTCTACATACTTACCACGAGTTTGTTTTTGTTTTTTTTAACTCAGGAGAGCTCTTGGGTAAACTAGTATAGTGGGACAGGCCCATTACTGTGCCAAAGACCTGGGTTTGATCCTGACTAGGGCTGCTGTCTTTATGTTCTCCTTATGACCAAGAGGGTTTCCTCCAGGTGTTTCAGTTTCCTCCAACACTCCAAAGACAAATGGGTTTGTAGGTTAAATGTCTTTGGTAAAAACTGTAAATTGTCCCTAGTGTGCAGGATGGGGCTAGTGTACAGGAATGATCATTGATCGGTGTGGACTCAGTTGGCAGAAGGGCCTGTTTCCACACTGTCCCTCTGTATCTAAAGTTTAAATTGCCGTGCATATTTTGCACAAAGCAAAGCTCAACACCTCCGCTCAGTCCGCAATAACCTACCTGAACTACCGATGGCTCAGAACTTCAACTCCCCCTCCCATTCCCAATCCGACCTCTCTGTCCTGGGTCTCCTCCATTGCCAGAGTGAGCAACACCTCATATTCCGCCTGGGTTGCTTGCGTCCGGATGGCATGAACGGTGAATTCTCCCAATTTTGCTAGCCCTTGCTGTCTCCTCCCCTTCCTTAACCCTCGAGCTGTCTCCTCCCATCCCCCTGCCCTCGGGCCCATCCTCCTCCCTTTTTCCTTCCTTCTCCCCCCCCACCCCCCATCAGTCTGAAGAAGGGTTTTGGCCCAAAACGTCGCCTATTTCCTTCGCTCCATAGATGCTGCTGCACCCGCTGAGTTTCTCCAGCAATTTTGTGTACCCTCACTATAGTTCAAGTCATTTTCACTATGTGGGGTGGGAGATTGCAACCTTCACGTGGTCCACCCTGTTTCGACTAATGATCAAATAGAACAAATTGACCTACAACTTTAGGCTGTGCACGCCATACAAAAGAAGAAGATTCTCACTATGTAGTAAATTTCAGCATCCTTAAAAATATCCATTGGCTTGGCCGCCAAAGCCTTCTGTGGCAATGATTTCCACAGATTCTCCACCCTCTGACTAAAGAACTTCCTCCTCATCTCCTTTCTAAAGGTACGTCCTTTTGTTCTGAGGCCTCTGGTCCTAGATTCTCCCACTAGTGGTAACATCCTCTTCACATCCTCTCTATCCAGGCCTTTCACTATTTGGTAAGTTTCAATGAAGGGGCCCCTCATCCTTTCAAACTCCAGCAAGTACAGGCCCAATGCCATCACTTTGTGTGGACACTCTTGCTCTCGCTCTCTCTCACTCTCTCTCCAAATATCTCTCCCCCACTCTCCCTCTCCCCCACTTTCCTCCTCCCCCTCTCTCTCTCTCTCTCTCTCTCTCTTTTTTTTTTCTTTTCAAAGACTTTATTCGACACAAACATATGATACAACACATCAAATCATAACCAAAAATTACACTATATCAAATATCATTATAATACATTGCATTCATTCTTCACAATACTCTCAACCCCACGTGGTGACCAGCGCCAATTCTCTCTCTCTCTCTCTCTCTCCCTCCCTCTCTCTCTCTCTCTCTCTCTCTCTCTCTCTCTCTCCCCCCCTCTCTCTCTCTCTCTCTCTCACTCTCACTCTCTCTCTCTCTCTAACTCTCTAACTCTCTCTCCCCCCCACTCTGTTGGTGGCGCCTTCAGGGAAAGTCAATAAACTGGTTAATAAAAATGCATGCGACTGTCATTCCCCTTAACCAAAGGCATCAATATTCCACAACAACAAATAATAACAATAAGGAGGTCGGGCTTAAGGTGGCGAGTGAAGCACCGAAGATGCTGACACTACACTGCAGAATTGATGACCATCTCACCTTTAGAAAATTGAAAGACAAGAAAATATTCCATTATCCTTCAAAATGACACCAGCAAATGGGAAAAGTAAAACAGGAAGAAATAGGTTGATTGGTATTGTATTAAAGAAAACAAGTGTTAGACTATTCAAATGACCTGTCTCCGTATATATGTACTTTTCTAAACACATTAGGCACTAAACATCCTAGTGGTTAGTACAACTCCTAAATAACAAGTACTTTATGTAGAATTATTATTACATAGAGAATGGTCATTAGCTTTATTTAGTCTATGTTGGCTCCGAGAAAAGTAATCTCTCAGGTTCTTGTTCCGACAACTCAGCAACGTACTCAATGCCTATTTAATTTCACTTAAAAGTTTCAATTGATTCTGTTTCACCATACTTACAGACATTGAGCTCCAATTATTTTTTATTTGTTTTATTTTATTTTATTAGAAGTAAGTACAGTCATATGGCACCAAAGTGCCTAATATATTTCATAATACATTTTATGTACAACTTCTTTTTTTTTTGTTACATTGAAAAAAGATTAGAATAAGAAAAAGAAGTTAGATAGTAAAGGATAGAAAGATGTGAAATATATAGTGTGTGAAGAAAGAAAACGAGTAAATGAAGAAAGTTGAGAGAGAAAATAGAAAAAAGAAAATAAAAGAAAAAGAAAAAGGAGATCATTATTTATAATCTTGACCAACCCTCGTCCAGTCCTGAAACAGTTATTTTTTACAATTGTGTTGCACCATATGATTCCAAATAAACAACGAATGGAGACCAACTCGTTATGAATTGGTCTGATTTATCCATTAGGAGGAATCGCATTTCCTCAAGATGAGCGGTGTCCAACATACTTGCAAATTGAGCTCCAATTATAACTATTCTTTGTATAAAATGTTTTCTTTCTCCTGAGTCCGCTTTGTATTGTTTGCCCACAATGTTGAAGTTGCATTTCCTGGTCCTTCATCCATCCACTAATGGGAACAATTGCCTTTATCTGAAAGCATCATGATCTTGTACGCCATGAATGGATCACTTCTCAACCTTCATTTCTTCGAGGAGAACATCTCAACTTCTCAAGAAACCATTTAAGCAAACCTTTTCTACAACCCACCTCTGACGTCAACATTCTTCCAAAAGTGCGCTGGTTCATTTTGCACGCATTACTCTGATTGTGCGCTTACCTCACCTGTGTCTGCCTAATCACTTGTCACGTTTAGTCCCGTCCACAGCTTTCTCCTCCTCCCCCTCCCAACACTACAATCAGGTTGAAGAAAGCAACCGCCCCAAGACGTCACCTAGCCATTCCCCCATAGATGCCGCCCGACCTGCTGAGTTACTCCAACATTTTGTATTTTGCTCAAGATTCCAACATCTGTACTTTACTTGAATCTCCAGTGTCCTCGTTTGCGTTTTATGCAAGACTAGCATAAACTTTATTACTCCTGCATGCAATGCCTTGATTTAGGAAGCTATGGATCCCATATTCTTCACAAACCACTTGCAATATATTCTGTTGCAATCAAGGCCCTATGCACATAGATATCAAAGTTTCCCTCTTCTTTGTACTTTCTTTAGAGCTGTAACATGTACACTATTTGGTTCTCCTTTGTAAATGTGGACGGACCATGTAATCATCAGTAAATATACCTGCTGACCATCAGGTAGAGGCAAGGGGGCTGAAATGGCTGAATATGGTTGGGATTAAGCCAATGCCTTGAGGAACTCCTACTGATGTTCTGGAGCTGAGATGATTGATTCCAAACTAAAACCCAACCAAATGTATTTGTGTGGGACACAATTCCAGCCTTGGGAGAGTTTTCCTCTTGAAGTCCATTGTGTTTAATATGACCAGGACTTTGTGATGTTCAGAGCAGTCATTCTCCGCTAACTTTTGGAATTCACCTCTTTGGTCCAAGGCTGTGATGATCTAAGGATAGATCCTAGCAAGGCTTAAATGGGGCTTCAGTGAGCAGGTAAGGTAATCCCAATTGATAGCATTATTTGCTTTACTGAGGGAAGGTAGTCTGATTAGCCATTAATTGGTTGGATTGGATTTTTAGTTTAGTTTAGTTTAGTTTAGAGATACACCTCGGAAACAGGCCCTTCAGCCCACTGAGTCCGCACCGACCAGCATTCCCTGCATATTTACACTATCTTACCATATAACCATATAACAATTACAGCACGGAAACAGGCCAACTCGACCCTTCTAGTCCGTGCCGAACACTTATTCTCCCCTAGTTCCATCTACCTGCACTCAGATCATAACCCTCCATTCCTTTCCTGTCCATTTACCTATCCAATTTATTTTTAAATGATAAAATCGAACCTGCCTCCACCACTTCCACTGAAAGCTCATTCCACACAGCTACCACTCTCTGAGTAAAGAAGTTCCCCCTCATGTTACCCCTAAACCTCTGTCCCTTAATTTTCAAGTCATGTCCTCTTGTTTGAATCTTCCCTACTCTCAATGGGAAAAGCTTATCCACGTCAACTCTGTCTATCCCTCTCATCATTTTAAAGACCTCTATCAAGACTCCCTTAACCTTCTGTGCTTCAAAGAATAAAGACCTAACTTGTTCAACCTTTCTCTGTAACTTAGTTGCTGAAACCCAGGCAACATTCTAGTAAATCTCCTCTGTATTTTGTTGACATCCTTCCTATAATTAGGCGACCAAAATTGTACACCATACTCCAGAATTGGCCTCACCAATGCCTTGTACAATTTTAACATTACATCCCAACTTCTATACTCAATGCTCTGATTTATAAAGGCCAGCACACCAAAAGCTTTCTTTACCACCCTATCTACATGAGATTCCACCTTCAGGGAACTGTGCACAGTTATTCCTAGCATACACATACCACGGACAATTTACATTTATACCAAGCCAATTTACCTACACTCCTTTACGCCTTTGGAGTGTGGGAGGGAACCAAAGATCTCGGAGATAATCCACGCAAGCACAGGGAGAACGTACAAATTCCGTACAGTGGTCGGGATCGAACCCGGGTCTCATGTACCCCAAGTCTCAGTGAAAACATGCTGTCCAATTAAAACAGATAATAATATACATAAATACAATCAAGCCAAACACAAGCATAGCAGGTAGGGTAAACGGCAAAATACCAAAGAGCAGAATATAGTTTTGTAGTGTAACAGTTCTGAGAAAAAGCCCAATGTCTGCAGCAAAGTAAGTTGGAGAATCAGGCCCGTACCCTAGCTAATGGAAGGACCATTCAGAAGCCTGATAACAGAGGGCTCTATATGGAGTGGTGGATCCAGAAGGTAGGTAATATCATCAATGACCCATGCTAGTCTCGCTCTCCTCTCACTGCCATCATTGGGAAGACAATGTTCTTGAGAACCTTTGCCTCCAGATTCAAGAAATGGCTTTGTGCGTCATCCATCCGGTTATTGATCCACCTACAGACTACTGCAGACTTTACTTTCCTAAGCTTGCACATAAGGTCATAAGTGATAGGACAAGAATTAGACCATGCGGCCCATCAAGTCTACTCCACCATTCAATCATGGCTGATCTATCTCTCCCTCTGAACCCCATTCACCTGTAGTGAGCCCCTGTCAACTGACCTCAGTCAGGCGAACAATAACAAACAGCAGCAGCGCCGTAGCTTGCCGCCAACCCGGACCGTGCGCCCTTTTTAGGGCGGGCACCTACGGATGTCGAAGCGGATGGCATCACCCTGCTGCAGACTTCTGCTGCCTCAAATGCAAGAAGAAGTTTAACTGATAATTTATTATATTTGTATCTTTTGTTGCATTGTTGTATTTAGTGTGCCTGTAAAGCTGTAGCAAGTTAGAAGGTTATTGTTCCACGCCCAGTACACGGGACAATTGAACACTCTAGACTCTTGACTCTAGTGATGGGTCATCCATTTGATATTTTGGTTTTAGTTGGCTGAAAAATCCTTGGCCTGGTCTTTTTTGAAATTGGGTAAAATAGCACACATTCAAATTGCTGACAAGCTATTGTATTTACACCATGGAAAAAGTAATCTTTAAACAGCAACACAATAACCTTTAAACATTTAAACACTGAAAGTTATTGCCCCTTAATTCTCAAATAACCAAATACTATTTGTATACTTTTTTCATCTCTCTATATTTCTTTGATCTTTCCCTTGCATTTTTTTTAACACCGCTTAACGTTCACTGCCAAAGTGATAAAAAATAATCTTTGGTCAGCATAGGTTTAGCTGTGGGGGTTCATTATCATTTCAAAATTCCCTTTGTCCTTGCAGATAACTTTGTGTTCTTTTTTTTGTTTAAAAAACTATTCTGACTAGGTTGCTGACGGGCACAGAAACTTGGCTTTGCTCTGCTCTAAGTCCTTAGGTCACTGATGTTCATTATTTGTCAATGACTTTTACCAGTCAGGAATGACATTACTGATAACAATCGTTCCATTGCTGGCAATAGGTAGTAAGAGATGGCACTAGTAAGTGCTGACATTCAAGAACATCTTTGCACTAAAGCAATTTAGTTAAATTCAATTTTTGTCCTGAAGCATGCAATGGTTTAAATTATTCTCCCCTCTTCTTGGCAACAAGGGACAGATGTTTCAGTATCTAATGTCTCCTCTCCATGACAATTTTTCGTCACCAAGTTTATCAAAGCAATTTTTAAAATAAACTTAAATCAAATCTAAAATATTAGTCCAAATGCGGCTTCAATGGTACTGTGCATATTCTTAATGCTATGGTCTAGGATTATCCAAAACTGAAAATTGTAGAGAAAAAGGTTATATGAGGTATATATCAACAGCAAGATATCATTTAAAAAATAAGGCCCGTGAAATGTCGAGTCAGTACACGGTAAGTATAGTTTAACACAAACTTGTCAAAGTAGGAGATACAAAGTATGAGTGGATGGAATGGCCTCATACAGGGAAGGACCACTTTAGAGATTATAGGACTTTGGTTCAGACGCATTTGGAGTACTCCTGGGCTGCGGAACCGGGGGGGGGGGGGGGCTGGGGGGGCTAGAGCCCCTCCACCTTTTTGGCGAGACATGCTTCACATACGTAGGTTACAAAACTTACCTTCAGCAGCGCTGCAGTTCTGCCACTGGCCGTGCGCGTAACTTTGGCGCCTTTGAGAGGGGGGCGGGTTTAAAATCCTGTTTTCTCCAGCCTGTTGAAATCGAACTTTGTCAGGCTGTTTAGCTGCTGCAGAAAAATTGCTCCGACATCCGTTTTATCAAGTTTTTTAAAATTATCGCTGGATAATTTAATAGGAGGAGTAAAATAAAAATCGTCTTCGAAAGCCGTCAGCGCCGACAATGGGACGGATCTCACGTAAGCAAGGTAAGCCGTTTATTTTTACATATAAACTTGCTTCTTAGGATCCCTTTAATAAAAAATTGCGAAAAGGTGATTTAGGCCCCATACGAACCAGCAGTGTTTTTCCTGCCGATATGGGGTTAAAATTCACCAAATGCAACGTTCCAAATGATCGCGTTCCTCAAAATCCCATCGCAAGATGATTTAAATGGCCATTAATTTATGGGAATTAACCACTAAATCCCTTCCATTTGGCCAGAAGTTCATGACAATGAGATTTAAAAATCATGTTATATTGTGAATTCTTGTGTGAATGTTATTTGGACATTTAGGCTCTTTAAAAATGTTAACCTATTCTTAAGAAATGGATAAATGTTTAGATCTAGTAATTAAGTTTTGTAATTAGCTACAATTAGTTAACTAACTAATTATTTGCTTTAATTTCATGTCATCCAAGCAAGATTGTTTCATATTTGTTTCAGAATGCTTCAATCCATAATAACTGAAAATGTTATTCAGTTCTCTTAATTTTTAAGAAAGTTATGGGCTTTTGACTGTCCTTGATCACAGCTTTTGAGTTAAGTCAATGGATAAGCAATAGGGAACAAGATGCTAATTTCAGTATGAAAATGGCCATAACTTTTTTAATACTAAAGATATGAAAGTGAATTAGGTGTCAAATTAAACTTCTTTTTATGCTTTATCTGGGATAAATTTCAGACTTTTTAAAATCTCAAAATCTTGTAACATTGCTACTTCACTCTGTTTCCACTCTGTGTCACTAAACAAAACTAAATTGCCATACATCATCGGGAACAACAGGCACAGGGTCGTCTTTTATGGTTTGCCCGCATCAAAAGCAGTGCTCATTCATAAGATGATTCAAGTGGAGGAAGTAAAGAGGAAAAAAACAAAGTGCAGGTGGAACTCAGGCAGCATCCGTGAAGGGAAGGAGCAGAAGGGGAATAGAGAATTCCGAAAATCAAGGACCACTGATGTTACTGCATCCTTACACTTCCGTCCCTGTGTGAAAGGGATGTCCAAACCCAGACTGCTCCAGTCAGCAACATCCATACTCATCATATGAATACGGACTAGATGACAAAGTTAGTGTTACTCATACAGCACGGAAACAGGCCCTTCTATGCCTACCCACCTACATTAATCCTACATACTATTCTCCCCACATTCTCATCAACTGCCTTCAGGGGTGAATTGCGGGAGATTGGGGTTAGGAGGGAGAGAGGGATGAGCCATGATTGAATGGCAGAGGCTGACTTCATGGGCCGAATGGCATAATTCTACTTGTATCACTTATGAATTTATGAAGATTCTATGCCTCACACAGACACACACACACACACTCTCGGGACAATTTACAGTGGTCAATTAATCTACCGACCTACACGTCTTTGGGACATGTGAGAAAACCAGAGCACCCTGGGGAAAGCGTGGTCTTACTCGAGAAACTCTGACAACAACTTTTCTCGCCCTCTCTGCAACTTAGATTACACTTGATTTGTAACGTTTCCAATTCTGAGGAAGAGTCGATGAACTGAATCATTGCCTGTGTGCTTCTCAGTTGCTGCCTAACCAATTGAGTGTCTTTGTTTTTCTGTTTTTGCGGGGAGAACAAGGATCATTTTTTTCCTCCTAATCTCCAAACATGGGATAAATGTGGATTTCAATCTGATGCGGGGAATAGCGATGAAGTGGAATGACAGAAACGGCTCATCATGTCCCATGTGTCGGAAGGAAATGCTGATACTGGTTTTCAATGAAGATAGTCACAAAATACATATGGAACAAGCTGGTGGGCAAATGGAACAAGCTGCCAGAGAAAGTGGTTAACGTAGGTACAATAACGATATTTAAAATACACAAAATGCTGGAGTAGCTCAGCGGGTCAGGCAGCATCTCTGGCGAGAAGGAATGGGTGACGTTTCGGGTCGACCCGAGGAAGGGCCTCGACCCGAAACATCACCCATTCCTTCTGTCCAGTGATGCTGCCTATCCCTCTGAGTTACTCCAGCATTTTGTATCTCTCTTCATCATGGCCCATACTTAGTTATCAGAGAACAACAACAGCCATGGCTCTGCACATGACACCGTGACATTACTAATACAAAACTGTCAGCATGCACCAGTTCCCAGGGGATTAACCCTAGTTTATATTATATTTCTGCAGGAAAAACAAAGCAACAAATCAATAAGTCGATGCATTATTTCTGCTCCAAGTATAATTACCATCCTTACCATATACCCCATGCTTTAGTCCTATTATGCAAACTGGTAATTGGAACAAGTATTGCACAGAAGGAGAAAATCTAATGACATTGTTTGCCGTGAAGAGCAGCAGTAACTCTTTCTTGCTCTGTCTTGCTGCAGTCTTGTCACGAACATATGGCAGTAATTTATTACCACAGCCACAAAACCTTTTCAGGAATATAATGATGGAATAGGGCTCGGGTTCAATGACCAACTTATAGCGGAGGCTGGCACAACCTATTGAGTGTCAAAAACAAAAGGAATGGTTAGTCTACCTGGAAGGACACAAAGTGCTGGAATAACTCAGCGAGTCCGGCAACATCCCTGGAGAACATGGCTAGATGGCATTTCGAGTCGGGATCCTTTTCAGACTTTTGTTTATCATGCCCTTTCTGTGTAATATTTTCAGTTTCTTTTAGTTCAAATACAGACATTTAGTTCAGTTCAGTTTAGTTTAGTTTATTGTCATGTGTACTGAGGTACAGTGAAAAGCTTTTGTTGCCTGATACAATTTAAAGTATTGCATAGGTTATACTATTCAAAGACCAAATTGAACAAGATCCTCCCAACTGTTTCTCCTCTTTGTGATAAATGTCACTTTCAAGAAGCCACCCTAACTCATTATTTTGTATCCTGTATAAAAATACAAAACTTCTGGACGAAAATATTCAATATTATTTCCAAAACACTTAAAACGCAATTGGAGCCAGATCCAAAACGAATAATATTAGGAATATCAGAGGGCTGCCCTAATCTAATGATATCTCAAAGATGCTTCCTTGACTATGGGTTAATGACTACGAAAAAACATAGACATAAATTCTGGATAAAGATAACAGTCCCCACAGTGAAGATGAGGATCACAGAAATGACCGAGACACTACATCTAGAAAAAATAAGGCTCGTCTTGACTGCCAAACCAGATCAATTTTCAAAAATATGGTCTCCTTTTACTGAATTTCTTCAACAACATAATGGTTGAACACAAACTCAAAAGCGATGCAAGGGTTGGGTGAGCGGGCGTATGGAAGGGCAGTGGGATATATCTCCGCTTCTGTCTCGCCTTTGTTAGTTCTGGAGTTTTACCTTTTTTCTTTTTCGTGTTTTTCTTGAAATTTTTTCTTTACTCTTTCTTTCCCTTTTTTCCTTTTTCTATTTTTCCGATCTAGTTATTAGTTCATAAAATGTTAAAACTATAGCAATACGAAAATTATTTCTCCAGCAATTTTGTCCTTCGCTCCATAGATGCTGCTGCACCCGCTGAGTTTCTCCAGCAATTTTGTCTACCTTCGATTTTCCAGCATCTGCAGTTCCTTCTTGAACAGATACATGATATGGGAATAACATTTATTGCAAGGCAAAGCCAGTAAAGTCCGATCAAAGATAATCCGATAGTAGTTCAGGACTACTCTCTGGTTGTGATAGGATGGTTCAGTTGCCTGATAGAATAGAATTAGAATTAGAATTACCTTTATTGTCATTCAGACCTTACGGTCTGAACAACATTTCGTGCCTACAGTCATACATACAATAATACAATAATAAACAACAATAACACAAATTAACATCCACCACAGTGAGTCCTCCAAACACCTCCTCACTGTGGCGGAGGCAAAAATCTTAGGGCTGCAGTCTCTTCCCTCCTCTTCTCCCTCTGCGCTGAGGCGATTCCCCACCGGGCGATGGTACAACCAGTCCCGCGGCTCACCGAACCCCGCAAACGGGCCGGCTCAAGCACCGCGGCCCGGGGTGGTCGAAGCTGCCGCCCTCCAGTCCAGCGGACGCAGCCGCTGGCCCGCGGCTAAACCCCGGACTCAGGTCATAGCCGCCAGAACGCCGTCCCAGCCACCGGAGCACCGTTCCAGCCCCAAGCCGGATCGCCCTCACGTGAGTGCCGTTCCTCCCTCGAGCTGGGCCGCTCCGACGGGAGCGCCATTCCTCCCTCGAGCTGGGCCGCTCTGACGTGAGTGCCGTTCCTCCCTCGAGCTGGGCCGCTCCGACGGGAGAGCCATTCCTCCCTCGGGTTGGGCCGCCCCAACGGGAGCGCCACAGCCCCTCACGGGAGCGTCTCAGCCCCTCGCCAGGCCGCCCTCACGGGAGCGTCACAGCCCCTCACGGGAGCGCCGTTCCAGCCCCGAGCCGGACCGTCCTCATGGGAGCGAGCCCAGGGCAAGTCCTGACTGGCTCTGCCTCCGGAGTCTCGAGGTCGCCAGCTCCGCCATTAGGCCTCAGAGCAGACGGAGGCAGAGAAGGGGGATACGACAAAAAAGTCGCATTCCCCCGAAGGGAGAGACAGCAAACCCCGTTTCACCCCCCACACACACACACATAAACACAACCTAAAAACCAAAAACTTAACTAGACAAAATAACTGAAACTGACCCTGAATCTGGAGGTGTGCATTAGATTTAAAGAGAAGATGCAAGTGATTTATGTTTAAACTGTGCTTACTGTTTCAAGTAAAATGCTACAACAGTGGTTCAAATGGTACTTTATTGTTGCAGTAACCAAGGTACAGTGAAATTCGTTTTCTGCATACATGTTCAGTAAATCTTACTGCACATAGGCACAATCATACTTAAGTACAAGAGTGTAAGAATAATAGAATACAACGCGGCGATTTACAAGAGTTGCCACCTTGTATCCTTCAAAGTTGTTAAAAAGATGTGAAGACTTGACTTGGCCGCAAAAGGCCTGTGGTGCTGGTGGTCTCACTGGATCGGTGTTGCAGGGGTCGGCCTGGCCAGACGATGTTGTTGATTTCCCCCACCGCTGCTCTGCCATTCCGTGCCGCTGCAGGCCACGTCCAATCTGCGCGCTCGCACTCTAGCGGGGCCTCCGTTCCAGCGGCTTACTCCATCGATCTGGACAGGTCAATCCCTTGCCTCATGAGGCCTTCGCTCTGCCTCCGTGTCCCGCAGCTGATGCTGGAACCCTCAGAGTGTTTATGAGGGTGCCGGAGGTGAGCCCCCTTATCCCTCTCACTGGCACCGTTCTATTACTCCATCCCCTGCTTTCAGCGCCATCTTAAAACTCACTGACCACTGAATACGTAACCCGCCCAATGGACTAATTATTCTCTTCCCCCATCTCTGGTGCAGCAGAGAATGGCTGCAGCATGAACAAGATGCTGCCAATATCCTTTTAACAACACCTCCAATACACCGGTCTCTGGCATTTTAGGATAAGGACAGCAGACAGCACAGCCACCTGGAGTTTAGGTTAGTTTGCATTTCGTTGTCTAATGCATTTCGTTGTCTCTGTACTGTACACTGACAATGGCAATTGAAATTGAATCTGAATCTGGGTTTAGTTTATTGTCACATGTACCGAGGTAAAGTGAAAACCTTTTGTTGTGTGCTATCCAGTCAGCAGAAAGACAATACATGATTACAATCGAGCCATTTACAGTGTACAGATACATTTTAAGGGAATAACATTTACTACAAGGTAAAGCCAGCAAAGACCGATCAAGGATAGTCCAATGGTCACCAAAGAGGAGTTTCGAAAGACAGTTCATCACCACCATCAAACAAATTTGGTGATTTGGCAGGAAATGTATGGCCTCAACCTTGGCATTGATATCCGACACAAACCTACAGTACATATGATGTTGAAATAGGCTGAAGGGCCTATTTCTACGCTGTACAAGTGTATGACTCTCTGACACAAGGTTCGGTCTGGATGGTGTAATTTGTCACATTGTAAGGGCAGGTGTGGTTCCTTCAATTTATGGCCAATTTTGCCAGACAGAACAGAAGAATAAAGACGGGAGAAATCAATCTGGGATAGACACAAAATGCCGGAGTAACTCAGTGGGACAGGCAGCATCTCTGGAGGGAAGGAATGGGTGACGTTTCAGGTCTCGACCCAAAGTGTCAGCCATTCTTTCTCTTCAGAGATGCTGCCTGTTCCATTGAGTTACTTCAGCATTTTGTGTCTATGACAGACCCTGAAGGAGGGTCTCGACCCAAAACATCACCCATTCCTTCTCTCCAGAGATACTGCCTGTTCCGTAGAGTTATTCCAGCATTTTGTGTCTACCTTCGGTTTAAACCAGCATCTGCAGTTGCTTCCTACATAGATATCAATCTTGGTGTGGAAAGGAGTGTTAAAGATAAGGGCAATTACAAAAGTTACAACATTTAAAACAAATTCTGGTAGTTGCAAATAATTGTCCGTATTCTTCAATTGCAGTTCATTCAGATCAATGTTTTGTTCTTTACCGTCCTCCTCCTTCAATCTACACTATCAACCTTTTCACTGTTTAATCTGATTTCCATTCTATCACAAACCCATCCTTTTTTTCTCCTCCATCTCTCCCAAATCCCACCCCATCTTCCCCACATATCTTTTCCTTACATCTTAAAACTTGTTTTGTTTCTAACATTTCTCATTCTTGATGAGAAGCCATCAACCTAAAACGTAAACGCTATTTTTTCCTCCCCGTTGATTCTCACAATGTTTTGAATATTTGCGGCTCGTCATTTTATCTCAGGCTCCTCGCGTCTGGAAGTATTTGCTTCACTGCAATAAACGAGTTTGTTACACTGAAAAACGCAAGGAATCATGGGATTTGTCAAAGGTCATTCACAATAAAGATGAAGCAAACAAAGCGCATGCTGAAGAAACTGTGTAAAAATTCTTATCTTTATTTATAATTTATGTGTAAAAATATATTTAATCTGAGGAACATAGGGTGCCGTGTGGTCACATTATAGGAAATTTAATGTATTCCAGAACACAACAATGATAGTTTCTGAGTCAAATTTCACTAATCTGCTCATTTCAAGGCAATGGAATTCATCTATGAATTGGAATTAGCAATGAAATGCTCTATTCCAGAGAGACTCCCATAAATAGTCAACTCCTCATTCCCCCTAAGGAACAGGTAGCGGGATAGCTGGGTGTAACAGTGAGAGAGAGGGGGCAGATGCGAGTGGGATACAGGGGAAATCGCGTACACAGACCCGTGCCTCATCCGCGACCGGGATCAAGCCCGCATCCCCAGCGCCGCAAGCGCTGCCGAACCTCCACTGGACTGCCCCATCCCCTCTCGAGTGTTCCATCCCCGCTCGGGGGGGGTGGCCGGAGATGTCCCAGCGGCCCCAGGCTCACAGCCAGCGCGGAGAAGAAGAGCCAACTCCAGCTCAACCCCGCTCCAACACCCGAGGAACCCGCTCCCCAACGGGTCGGGGACCACCAGCGGCTGCTGGCCAACCCCCTTCCCCGGCGCCGGCTGCAAGTCAGACCCAACACCTCCGGCCGCCCCCGGACATTAACTGGACACCCGGGAGGGTTCGGGGACGGCCCAACAGCAACTCAACAGCGCCCTTGGCACTGGAGACCCTGGCCCGACACCGACCACGGACGAGCACGATCTCGCTCACTCACCAAACCATAAAGCAATAAAAACAACAAAATAATCTTAGCTTTTAACAAAGGAACAATAAATACATGAAATCACAGTTTGAAAGCTGTATTTTCTTACCGAGAAGAATCAAAGCTGGAAAAAAACTGAAGAAATTAAGGTGTATATGTACACAGCTCCACTGCTTTCCAGCAAAGTATATGCATCGTGACCTTTGACCTGGGCATGCGCAGTCGGAATACCGAACTCGCTTATTAGCAAGCGAGACGCAAATAAATAACCATTGGCCACCCACTACGGACACAGGAGAAAATCAGCCCCAACCCTGGAAAACTACCATCTCCAGCTGTTGACAAAGAATTCTGCCAGACCTTACCGGATTAAAAGCTGAAGGCGAACTGCTTCCCCACCAAATTTCAACCTTATTTTCCTGATAATTTTGGGTGGACTTGACAGCAGAAGATAAGCAGCAAACATTCTTCCCGGGCCAGAATTTCCAATAATTCTGCTCCACCATAATCGACACTAATCACACCTGATGTTGTCAGGATTTATGAAAGATATCAAGTGGGCTGGGAATGCACTTTATGTAAAAGGTGAGAAAAAAAGCGCTAAATGGACAATCCTTTCAAACGGAGTAACCGTTTGCAAGTGGGTGAGTTTGGGGCTAATTGAAGCCTATCGTTATTTAAATTTGCCTGCAGGTGCTGAAATCACCGATTTGACTTTACCATTCTTAATGACTCCTTCAATGGATACTTAGTCATACAGCGTGGAAACAGGCCCTTCAGTGCAACTCATAACCTTCTGGAAACATTTAAAATTCTTAATGGATTGGACAGACTAGATGCACTCATACCATAACCCTCCATTCCCTTCACGATTAAGGGACAGAAGTTTAGGGGTAATATGAGGGGGAACTTCTTTACGCAGAGAGTGGTGGCGGTGTGGAATGAGCTCCCAGTGGAAGTGGTGGAGGCAGGTTCATTGGTATCATTTAAAAATAAATTGGATAGGCATATGGATGAGAAGGGAATGGAGGGTTACGGTATGAGTGCAGGCAGGTGGGACTAAGGGGAAAAAAAATTTGTTCGGCATGGACTTGTAGGGCCGAGATGGCCTGTTTCCGTGCTGTAATTGTTATATGGTTATATGGTTATATGGTTATATGCAGGAAAAATGTTCCCGATGTTGGGGTAAGTTCACAACCAGGGGTCACAGTTTAAGAATAAGGGGTAGGCCATTTAAGACTGAGGTGAGGAAAAGGTGTTTCACCCAGAGAGTTGTGAATCTGTGGAATTTTCTGCCACAGAAGGTAGTGGAGGCCAATTTACTGGAGGTTTACAGGAGAGTTAGGTTTAGCTCTTAGGGCTAACAAAACCAAAGGATATGGGATGAAAGCAGGAATGGGATACTAATTTTGGATGATCAGCCATGATCACATTGAATGACGGTGCTGGCTTAAAGGGCCGAATGGCTTACTCTTGCACCTATTTTCTAAGTTTCTATGTTTCTACGTTAACTCATCCACACCAACCAAAAATGCCTCATCTATGCTAGTTTCATTTGCCCATGTTAGATCCATATCCCTCCAAACCTTTCATATCCGTATACCTGCCTAAATGTTTTTTAATGTTGTTATAGTACCTGCCGCAACTACTTCCTCTGGCAGCTTATTCCACATACATATCACACTCTGTTAAAAAGTAGTTGCCTCTAGGGTTTATTAAATCTTTTCCTTCTCATCTTAAATCTATGGCCTCCAGTTCTTGAACACCCAACCCTGTATAAAAAACTGTCCATTCGTCCTATCTTTGCCGCGCATTATTTCAGACACCTCTAGAGATCGCACCTCAGTCTCCTGCACACCAAGGAATATAATCCTAGTATACCCAATCTTTCCCTATAACTCAGTGCCTCAAGGCGTGGCAACATCCCCGTATACTGTTTCTCGCTTGTATCACTGCAACAGACTGTTGCTAGATTCTACACTCCATGTAGCAGAAAGCCAGCATGCCAAAAACCTTATTTAGCCTGCTCAGAATCTGTGGAATTCATCATGACAAACAGCTGTGGAATCCAGGGCATTGGGTATTTTAAAAGTGGAGGACAAACATTGTGTGCTGAAGGGCCTGTTTCTGTTTTTATACTGTTCTATGTTCTATATCTCTCTAGTAAGGCCCTCTAGTAAGTTTCCTGAGGAAACTTTCCTGAACACATTTCACAAATGCCGTCACATTTAAGGTCTTAACACTTTGGCATTCCAAGAGTACGTTGGGATAGGTACAAAATCCTCTGCTGGTACCAGCCTATATCTCGGGAGGTTTTCCTCCCACACCCCAAAGACCTACATGTTTGCAGGTTAATTGGCTTGGTATAATGGTAAATTGTTCCTAGTGTGTAGGATAGTGTTAATGTGTGGGGATCGCTGGACCGCACGGACTCAGTGGGCAGAAAGGGCCTGTTTCCTCACTGTATGTCTAAGCTAAACAAACAAAAACTAAACCTCATGTATCCATTTGATGCAACTATATAGATAATTCTGACAATCAATAGTCAATAATTCATATTTAGGTGATGAAGCAGCATCATCTTTTCAGATGGAACGGCAGCTTTTGGTAGTTCCCACTGCTGTCTTCAGGATCATCACAGTCTACTGCTTAAAAAGATACATATTTCTGGAGCAACTCAACGGGACAGGCAACATCTCTGGAGAACACGGACATGTAATGTTTCGGATCGGGACCCTTGTCCAGACTGAAGAAGGGTCTTGTTCCGAAACGTCAGCTATTCATTTTCTCGAGAGATACAGGCTGACTTGTTGAGTTACTCAAGCACTTTGTGTCCTTGTTTATGTAAACCAGCATTTGCAGATCCAAGTTTCTACTGTCTACTATTTTTAGTTTAGTTTAGAGATGCAGCGTGGAAACCGAGTCTGCGCCGACCAGTGACCCCCCGTACACCATCACTATCCTACACACTAGGGACAATTTACAATTTTTTACCAAAGCCAATTTACCTACAAACCTGTACGTCTTTGGAATGTGGGAGGAAACCGGAGAACCAGAGGAAACCCACGTGGTCACTGGGAGAACGTGCAAATTCCCTACAGACAGTACCCATAGTCTCTGGTGCGGTAAGGCAGCAACTTTACCATCTGTGCCACCTTTGTTTTGCTTGTTTTATTCCACTGATTTGTATAGGAACTTCATTAAGTGGGACTGGCTCCTCATGGTTGCTTCACTGGGGTGGGAGATTGCAACCTTCATGTGCTCCACCCTGTTTCAACAAATGCAATTGACCTGGCGTGCACAAACAGAAGATCAAACAGAACAAGTTGTCTTACAACTTTCGGCTGTGAACGCCATACGCAAGAAGAAGAAGGTTGCTTCAGTCAGATCACTATTTTTTTTCCATTTGACTCCCACGATACTTTTAATATCATTCCTTTGATATGTTATTCCCTCAATACCTAAAATCCATCAATCTCTCTATCTCTCTCTCTCGTAGCTTCATCAGTCCATGTTGGAATCCCATAGACATGTTGTTGCAAGAGCCTGTTCAATGTTGGCTTTGATGTGCTTACATGAAGTAACTTATATCAATCCATATGCAACTCCTTCCACCAATCTGTTCCTACCAACGTAAGTCTGTTAACATAATGACCACTATAACTGGTAGCCTGAACTCATGCCAATTGTAAACAACTACTCATCTCATTTGTTCAAACCTCTCAATGGCACCCAAGAATATTCTTAACTTTAAAACTTTTCTCACCAATGCTAACTGTCTAAACTTCTAGTTGCAATTATCCTATCTGATAATGTAATATTTCCCAGCCACATAATTTTATATACTAGTGTTTCTATTATTGATGCTTTCTTTTCTTTTCTTTTCTTTTATTTTAATCACTGCTAATGTGTATTCAAACTCTGTTCCTCACTTTGCTTATCTACCTCAGTGTTTTGTTTTTCTCTCTTCTGAAGCTTTCTATTTAATTGCTTCTGTTCCACTGGTACTTTGCTTGATTGTCACTCGCCTTGCTTAATGTCATTCATAGACAGATACAGCATGGGCCAAGGCCCTTCAGTCCATTCTGTCCACATCGACCCTCAACCACCCATTTACTCTGATCCTACATTCATTGTATGTTATATACACACGCAGGTCACGGGGAGAACGTAGAAACTCTGTGCAGACAAGCACCCATAATCAGGATCGAACCCAGGTCTCTGGCTCTGTAAGGCAGCAACTCCACTGCTGCGCCACCGTGCCGCTCAATTATTGGAAAGACTCCACACATAGTGAATATGAAAGCACTGGCCATAAAATGTATCTTTGGCTTGGCATTGACTAAAGGAACATGTGATGGATGTGCTGTACAAGAGGATTGTTGAACTATCTCCCACAGCTAAACACAGTCACCAGCAAAAGCATTTTAGTAGGTTCACTGGACATTTGTAAAAGAAGAGTATATGACCATTTGGTACTCACTGACAACATTGAAAGAAGCTAGAATAGAAACTAAGGCGGCACAGCGACACTGCAGTAGAGTAGCTGCCTTACAGCGCCAGAGACCCAGGTTCGATCCTGACTACAGGTGCTATCTGCACGGAATTTGTACATTCTCCCTGTGACCACATGGGTTTTCCCCTGATGCTCTGCTTTCCTCCCTCACTCCAAAGTTGTGCAAATTTGTAGGTTAATTGACTTCTGTAAATTGTCCCTGGTGTGTAGGATAGTGTTGGTGTACGAGTCGGCATTTTATGCTGCTCGGCACGGACTCGGTGGGCCGAAGGGCCTGTTTCCATGCTGTATCTCCAAACTAAACTAAACCAGAAGTTAAAATTCAAGGCTGGTGAATTGTGGGCCACAGACCAGATGATTGGGGAATTACACTCTACTTTTATCTTACATGGTCTTCCTGAAGAACTCTAGTCAGACAGTGATCCACAACTTTAACAAATGTTTGCAGAGTAATGAAATAAAACGGTTTCACTTCTCCTGACTATCAAGCTTCCAATGGGGAAGTGGAAAGGTTACTTCACACGGCAAAGGAAGCATTTGTTGCCACAGACAGCTGTGGAGGCAAAGTCAGTGGATGTATTTAAGGCAGAGATAGATAGATTCTTGATTAGTACGGGTATCAGAGGGTTATGGGGAAAAGGCAGGAGAATGGGGTTAGGAGGGAGAAATAGATCAGCCACGATTGAATGGCAGAGTAGAGATGGGCCAAATGGCCTGATTCTACTCCTATCACATGACTTTATGATCTTATAATCTTACGATCAATGTAGAGCACTGTGTTTTCGGGAAGGACTTTAGCACAGATCCACCAGAACAAAAAAAGAGTTAAAATACGAGGTAGGGTGCATACTCCACGCTTGTAGCTTCTTGAATAGGGAAGATTAAGGGATCATCAAACTGAGGGAATTATGATACAGCTAATAAAGAGGAATCATTTACTTCAGTCACTTCAGAATCTTAAAGAGCGGTAGGCACATCAAAACACTGGGACCCAACTAAAAATGGAAGAAGTTAGCTTGATAGATTTGTATTCAAGACAGTAAATTAAGTTAAAATGCAGTCTGAAGAAGGGTCTCGACCCGAAACATCTTACATTCCTTCTCTCCAGAGATGCTGCCTGTCCCACTGAGTTACTTCAGCATTTTGTGTCTATCTTTGGTTTAAACCAGCATCTGCAGTTCCTTCAAATATGAGTTAAGCCTTGATCTAAATGAGCAACGGAACAGGCTTGAGGGCACTGCTTGGCCTATTTCTGTTTCAAGGTACCTAATATCTATTCTTGCTATGCAATGTACTGCGATTATTATTTTGAACAAAATGCACTTACAATTATATGATGATACAATACTCAGAATGTTCTGAATCTTCCCTTCAAAGTGTTCCATCAGGACTAAGACATTGACTTCAACATCAAACAAGAACAAAGCTTTTGCTATCCCATAGTCTTCCAAGTGTTCCTTTGGCTGCAACATTACACAAAGTTTTTCACTTATTAAAGATCTGTCGGTCACATATACTTACGCTTTCAACGTTTTTTTAATGTAATTCTTAGGATGTGGCTGCCTCTGCCTAGATTGACATTTATTGACTGTGTGTAATTGCCTTTGGGAAGATGATGGTGAATTACCTTCTTGAACTTCTGCAGTTCTTAAGGTGAAGGTACAAGGCGCTACAGATGCTGGTTTACCAAGGAAAGACATAAAATGCTGGTGTAACTCATTAGGACAAGTACATGGATAGGATAGGTGTAGGGGAATATGGGACAAACGCAAGCAGGTGGGACAAGTGTAGATGGGGTGTGGATCAGTGTGGGCATATTGGGCGGAAGTACCGATTTTCAAGCTGTATGACCCTTTGACTCTCTATTACTATGAGTCGGGTAGTATCCCTGGAGAACTTGGATAGGTGATCAGGCAGCACGGTGGCACAGTGGTAGAGTTAAATTAATCTACTTTGCCTGCATGTGATCCATGTCCCTCCATTCTCTGCATATCAACATGCCTATCTAAAAGCCGCTTAAATGCCTCTATCGTATTTACCTCCCACCACCCTAGCAGTACATAACAGTCACCTAGGATGACAATATAGTGAAAATCATTAATATAGGTGACAAAAGACACAGGATCACTGTGGTGCATTGTTAGTCACAGGATTCCTATCTGAATAAAACCTTCCACTAACAGACTCTGTTAAGAGAGATGCTGCTTGGTTTGCTGAATTCCTCCAGCAAATAGTTTTTTGCTGTGGCTTTAAATGGTGCTATTTGCAAGCCTTGTGGCTAGGCTCAGCCGATTGTAGCCAATCAAGTATAGTCTTTCCGCTGACTGGTTAGCATGCAACAAAAGCTTTTCACAATACCTCGGTACACGTGACAATAAACTCGACTCAACCCTCTGTCTTCTTTTGCGCATCCACTTGGCCATCTCACCATGGACCCCATGAGATCTAATCTTCCAGACCAGTGCACCATGCAAGACTATGCCGCAGGACTATGCCAAAGGACTTGCTGCCGTTCACTTGGAAAATGTTTTCCGCCCTGTCCTCAGCAAATCCTCTTTGTCATCTCTTCCAAAACCCAATCACATTTTTAAGATCCCCTCTCCCATCAGGCAAGGGGTACAGATGTGTGAAATCACACACCTCCATATTCAGGGGCAGTTTCTTCCCAGCTGTTAACAGGCAACTGCACCATCCTATCAACAACTAGAGAGCAGTCCTGAGCTACCATCCACCTCATTGGACACCCTCAGACTATCTTTAATTATACTATACTGGACTTTAAATAGCTCTAAATGTTATTCCCTCAATCGTGTATCTGTACACTGTGGACGGCTCAATTGTAATCTTGCGCAGTCTTTCTGCTGACTGGTTAGCTCGCAACAAAAGCTTTTCACTGTACCTCAGTGCACGTGACAATAAACTGAACTACACAAACTAAACCAAGATATGATTTTCCAGGCACAAAGCCATAGATAATCCCCAATCAGTCCTTGCTATCCCTCAGTTTCATAACCAGCAGTTGTTATTATGTAAAATAATATGTATGTTATGATTGTGTTTATAATTTGTTTGGTTGTTTTGTTGTTTGTCTTTTGCACAAAAGTCCGCGAGCATTGCCACTTTCATTTCACTGCACATCTCGTATGTGTATGTGACAAATAAACTTGCCTTGACTTGACTTTACACCACTGATATTAAGGTTTAAGGTGAAAGCTTAATGGGCCTGTCCCACTTAGGCAATTTTTCAGCGCACGACTGCGACTGTCAAGTTGCCGGCAGTCGCTTGAAAAACTGGCAATTGGAACGGCGACTGTCAGAGTGGAACACACACACACGCACACGCAAACACATCACATAGGCAGGGGACAGGGCAAGCGGGGGGGAGCACTGTCTGAAATTCACACAGTGCAAAGCCAAGGTGACACAGACACACACCGCAATGAAGAGTAAGGCTGCCGCAGTCAAAAGACGGCTAAAGCACAGTGTACGGTAAGTCCTTTAAAAGAGGGGAGGAGAGGGGGAGAAGGAGGAAGAAGGAGTGAAGACAACTTTTAAGAAGCCAGACAACTTTTAAGAAGTCAGAGATACACGGCTGTGAAGCTCGGCGGCCATTAACATTACTGGTCGGTTATCCTTGGTTCTGAAAACTACTGATTACATTTTTTTTCCACAATGAACCAATGAAATTCACCGGTCGGCACCGGCTACAACCTACGAGAACCTACGAGAGCCTTCGACCTCCTGGCAACCCACTAGACCTCCTGGCGACCCACCTACGGCTCGAGAATTCTCGCTACTCTCCATGGCGCCTTCATTCTAGTCGCCGTTAATTTTTCAACATGTTGAAAAATTCACCGCAACCATAATGTGGCCACGACTAGTTCCCAGAATGCGGGAATTCCTCACGACCAGGAAGGCGACTCCCCGGCAACCGCCTGCGAACATGTGGCGATTGCATAGTCTCCTGCAGCGCCTAAAAAGTCGCCCAAGTGGGACAGGCCCCTAAAGGTGAGAGGGAGCAAAGATAACATGGGATACTTACAAAGTTGGTGTTTTACACAGTGGTAGGTGCTGCC
Source organism: Leucoraja erinaceus (assembly GCF_028641065.1). Lineage (NCBI taxonomy): Eukaryota > Metazoa > Chordata > Chondrichthyes > Rajiformes > Rajidae > Leucoraja > Leucoraja erinaceus. The sequence continues at coordinate 121,809,437 of NC_073378.1, read as the reverse complement.
AGGTAGGTCGTGGAAGAAGATACAAGCGCAACATTTAAAAGGCATTTTTGACCAGGCATATGCACTGACAGGGAATAGAAGGATATAGGCCATGTGCAGGTAAATGGGATTAATTACATTGGCATAATGGTCATAAATTCATGTTCATAGGTGATAGTAGAACAATTCGGCCATTCGGCTTATCCATTCTACTCCGCCATTCACTCATGGGTCATCTATCTCTCCCTCCTTACCTTATCCTCCTGCCTTCTCCTCATAACCCCTGACACCCGAACTAATCAAGAATATGTCTATCTCTGCCTTAAAAATATCCATTGGCTTGATCTCCGAAGCCTTCTGTTGCAATGAATTCCACAGATTCACCACCCTCTGACAAGATTGTTTTCCTCATATCCTTCCTAAAGGAACGTCCTTTAATTCTGAGGCTACGGTCTCTGGTCCTAGACTCTCCCACTAGTGGAAACATCTTCTCCACATCCACTCTATCCAGGCCTTTCACTATTCGGTAAGTTTCAATGAGATCCCCCTTAAACTCAGCGCAGACATTGTGGATGGAGGGGCCTATTCCAGTAGCGTATTGTTCTATGTTCTACATATAGTAGCACAGGGTCTTTCCATCCAACTGAGAAGCCATACAAAGCCTCAATTTAACATCTCATCCACAGAAGGATACATCCAACTGGGCAGCACTGTTGCGCTTTTGTGCTAAATTTGATTTTTGAGTTCGAGGCAAACTACTAAAAGCTAACAAGGTATAAGATGAATGCTGCTTAAGAATCACATCAGAAAATACAAAGGAGCCACAAATATCAGAGAAAGGAATGCTGCTGACGATTATTGATTTGCCTGTGACAACAAGTAAATGCCAAATCCCACTGATTTCTTTTATCCTCCCTTGATCAATCATTTAAGCCTTTCTAACCTGTGGCTCACAGATTCTCTGCAATCTACAGTTTTCAAATGTTACATTCATTATTTACTCTGTGCATTAAGAACCATTAACACTCCATTGCTAACACGCCTTTAAATTAGCCCTATATTATCGTGCCTGAAGAAGCAAGGGATTTCAATTAGCCAGTAAATGACTGGCATCAGAGCCTGCAAATGGTTAACTCATTTTCTCATGTGTCGAAGAGCTGTAGTTAACTGATAATTTAATCGACATTCTGTCGGTAGGAAATCGACTGATTGGAGCTAATAACGAGAGGAAATTGATTTTTCCTTCTTTTAAAGTCGGTGCTATCAACTTATTGTAACCATCACTCAAATGTTCAGGCACGGGTGCTGGAAACTTGTTAAAGCTGGATAATTGCTGATCATGGCTCCTTTAGAATTAGGAAATGTTGATTTAACTCATAGGTCAGGCTAGTTGGATTGACGTTAAAGGATTGTACAAAGCATCAGTCTATTCTTTACAGATTTTAAGGTATGCGGAATATGCTTTACAATACATTTGTTCACCTGGTGATCGAAGTGTGTCCTGAACTGAACCATTGCCTGTTCATTTCCCTCCACGGATGTTGCCCGACCCGCTGAGGTCCTCTGGCATTTTGTGCTTTGATCTAAGAGTGTGCGTGCGTGTGTCTGGGTTTCTGTGTAGGCGTTTATGTTACTGTGCACGTGGGCGAGTCTATTTATGTATGTAAGCTTTGGTGGTTGGGGAGGGGTAGATATTTATTTTATAGTGTTTTCAAAAGCATTAATTTTAAATGGCATGGCAGTCAGACCTAAAAAGAAAAGGATAACTGAAAATTTAATGCACAATCTTTAAGCAATGCAAACTTGGAGTATTTTCTTCTCCCTCATGTCGAATCTTCTTTTTTTTTTTTTTTTTTTTTAAATAATTTATTAGCAGTACAATAAGTTACAGTAATACACACCACATATATCTTATTACATTTGTTGTACCCCTTCATTTTTTGAGCTTTAAGTAAGATAGAAATAAAGGAAGTAAGGAAAGTGAGAAAGAGTCGTGATAGTGCGAGAAAATGTTTTAAAAAATAGCCCATTAGAGAGAGAGTTAGAGAAGAAAGTTAAGAAATAGACCCTAGAAAAGGAAAGAAAGAAAGAGAAACAATTGCTCTATTATAAAAAAACTATGTAAAAAGGGATATACCAACTATATTTATCATCCCACATTACCAGATCCTGGCACCATTTATTTTTTAAATTACTGTTGCACCTTATACTTGTAGTAAGTCAATAAATGCAGACCACGTCTTTTGGAAGTGGTCTGCTTTGCCTTCAAGGAGGAGTCTCATCTCTTCCATGTGTAATGTTCCGAACATATTTGAAATCCACATTTTTATTGTTGGTATAGGAGCGTTTTTCCAGAATTTGAGTATAAGCTTTTTTCCCGTTATTAGCCCATAATTAAATAAATTCTTTTGAAACACGTTTAGTTCAGGGCTACCTTCCATTATTCCAAAGATAATCCATTCTGCTTTTGGTATCAGTTTTATTTTAAATAATTTTGTGAAGATTTCAAAGATTTCGGTCCAGAATTTTTAGATTTTTATGTTGAATCTTCTTTACACAGATCTTTGTTTTCTTTGTCGAATCCACAATTAAACTTTATTGCTAACTATTACAGTAATACAATTAGGACATACATTCTCAATTTGCCTGAAAGTCGCATTATATGTAATCTTCAGCCTATGATTTTCCCTGATAGCAATATCAGTGGTGCAGCTGGTAGAGCCGTTACCTCTCAGCTTGCCGGAGACCAGTGGTTGATCCTGCCCTCGGGTGCTGTCTGCGTGGAGTTTGAATATCAAAACCTCCAAACCTCGTGATCTATCATAAAGCCATAAGAATAAAACAGCGCAAAACAATCAAAGAAAGACACAAAGTGCTGGAGTAACTCAGCGGGTCAGGCAGCATCTCTGGTGAAAAAGGATGGGTGACATTTCGGTTCAGGTCTTGGGTCCTGAACTGAAGCATCACCTATCCATGTTCTTTAGAGATGCTGCCTGGCCCGCTGAGTTACTCCAGCATTTTGTGTCTTTTAAATATTGTTGTTGTACCTATCTCAACCACTTTCTCTTTTTCAGACCTGCACTAACTACACATGTACTTCAATGCATAAGAAAAATCCATGTAAAATCCATGTACCTGTCCAAATGTTTTTTAAACTTTGTGATAGTGCCTGCCTCAACTACCTCCTCGGACAGCTTGTCCCATGTACCTACTACCTTTTGAGTAAAAAAAAGGTGCCCCTCAGGTTCCTATTGAGACTCTCCCCCTCACCTTAAACCTATGTCCTCTGGTTCTTGATTCCCCTACTCTGGATATAAGACTCAATGCATTTACCCTATCTATTCCTCTCATGATCTTATACACCACACTGTTTTATCATCTGTCCATAAGATAGTTATGCATCCTTTGTACCTAATTAGGCAGGTGAGTATGGATGTAAAGTATGTACTTGTCTTAACTGCTTTTTAATAGCAAAAGGATTTGAGTATAGGAGCAGGGAGGTTCTAGTGCAGTCGTACAGGGTCTTGGTGAGACCACACCTGGAGTATTGCATACAGTTTTGGTCTCCTAATCTGAGGAAAGACATTCTTGCCGTAGAGGGAGTACAGAGAAGGTTCACCAGACTGATTCCTGGGATGTCAGGACTTTCATATGAAGAAAGACTGGATAGATTCGGTTTGTACTCGCTAGAATTTAGAAGATTGAGGGGGGATCTTATAGAAACTTACAAAATTCTTAAGGGGTTGGACAGGCTAGATGCAGGAAGATTGTTCCCGATGTTGGAGAAGTCCAGAACAAGGGGTCACAGTTTAAGGATAAGGGGGAAATCTTTTAGGACCGAGATGAGAAAAACATTTTTCACACAGAGAGTGGTGAATCTCTGGAATTCTCTGCCACAGAAGGTAGTTGAGGCCAGTTCATTGGCTATATTTAAGAGGGAGTTAGATGTGGCCCTTGTGGCTAAAGGGATCAGGGGGTATGGAGAGAAGGCAGGTACAGGATACTGAGTTGGATGATCAGCCATGATCATATTGAATGGCGGTGCAGGCTCGAAGGGCCGAATGGCCTACCCCTGCACCTATTTTCTATGTTTCTATAAGATCACCCCTCCTCCTCCTCCTCCTCCTCCAAGGAATAGCATCCTATCCTGCTCAACCTCTCCCTGTAGCTCAGGCCCTCGAGTCCTGCTCCACCATGGTCGTGGAGAAGGCAGAGGATAGCTGGATCATTGTGTGATTGGGAAGGGAAGTTGGAATGATATGCAACTGGAAGCTCAAGGTGGGCATACGATGCAATATGATACGATACGACTGTATTTATCCCGGAGCAAAATTGGTCAGACAACTGACAAAAGATACAGTTGCAAGGCATTGAAAGTGCCATGCGCAATATAATAATAACAATATTTAAGTGACCAGTTATTGCACAGCACTTATGTAACAAGCGTTCTGTGCTGCCTTGGTGGGAACAGTCTGCTGCTGAAGGTGCTCCGCAAGTTGACCAGTGTCTCATGAATTGTCCAAGATGCTCTGCAGTTTGAGGAGCATCCTCCTTTCCAAGACCACCGGCATTAAATCTAACTCTGCTCCCAGGATGAAGTCAGCCTTCCTGACGAGCTTGTTGATCCTGTTGGCATCCGCGGTCTTCACCCCTGCTGCCCCAGCACACAACGGCATAGAAGATGGCACTGGCCACCACTGATCATGATAGAATATCTGCAGCATCTTACTGCAGATGTTGAAAGAGGCATTGTGGATCGAGTGTTGGTGGTCTGAAACACATTTGGCTGGTCTACGTTTGGCCTGGCCAATGTAGAGAAGACCACATCACAATCTCTGAATGCAATAGAATAGGTGGGAGGAGCTGACTGTGAATCACTACCTCACCTGGAATGACCAAACTAGGGAGGCTGAGCGGTGATCTTATGGAGGTGTAGAAAATAATGAGAGGAATAGATCGGGTAGTCTCTTGCCCAGAGTAAGGGAATCGAGCACCAGAAGACGTAGTTTTAAGGTGAGGGGTGAAATATTTAATAGGAACCTGAGGGGTAGCTTTTTCACACAAGGGGTTGTGGGTGTATGGAACGAGCTGCCGGAGGAGGTAGTTGAGGCAGGTACTATCGCAACATTTAAGAAACATTCAGACAGGTGCATGGATAGGACAGGTTTACAGGGATAGGGGCCAAATGGCGATAGGTGGAACTAGTGTAGCTGAGACATGTTGGCCGATGTGGGCAAGTTGGACCAAAGGGCCTGTTTTCACGCTGTAAAACTCTTTGACTCTATGAGTGATTGGTTAGCAACAAGGTGGGAGAAGGGAGGCTATGAGCAGGTGGTGGGATCCCGTTGAAGCCAGTGGAAGGAATATGCTGGATACTGAGGGTCCACTAATTTTACTGATGGGTGATCGGCGTGGGCGAGGGGAACTCTATCTCTGTTCTGTCCGTGGAGACGGGGGGTTTGAGAGCGGACATGCCTGGAGTGGAGGAAAAGTACATGAAGGCTTCATCAGCCATGGAATAGGCTTCTCATGTCTCCAGCTAGTAGAACTGCCAGCATACAGCTGTAGTGGCCCAGGTATGATCCGCATCTCCAGTGCTGTGTGGAGTTGGCATGTTCGCCCCAGAACTGTCTTGGGTTTCTTCTCACACCGAAAAGACATGGAGGTAGGTTAAATCTCCACTGTAAATTGCCCCAAAATATAGGTAAGCGACAGGAAAAATAAGAATTAATCCTTCCAAAGTCTTTCCACTGACCGATTAGCACACAACAAAAGCTTTTCACTGTACCATGGTACATGTGACAATAAACTAAACTAATAGGCAGAAGATAGACACAAAATGCTGGAGTAACTCAGCGAGATAGGCAGTATCTATGGAGAGAAGGAATGGGTGATGTTTCGGATCGAGACTGAGAGGCAGGGAAGAAGAAATCTAAAGATATGGAAGGGTAAGGTTTGAAAACGACAAATCAAAGCAGATGATGATAAGGAAATGTAGACTGGTTGATCATTAGTTGATGGGGAAGGTTGGCATACAATCAGTAATATTTAATCAGGAGGACAGTAGAACTAGTCGGAGAACTAGGATGGGGGAGGGACAGATAGAAAGGGAAAGCAAGGTTTACTGGAAGTCAGAGAAATCAATGCTGATTCCGCTGGGTTGTAAGCTGCCCAAGCATTATAAAAACATGGGCTAGAACAGATAGAACGGAGAAATATGTGGGGGAATGGGACAGATGGGATCGCTCTGAGATTTGATGAGCCAAATGATCTTTTGTGTCAAAAAGAGGAATTACCTGTCCTGTTACCAGTCAAAGTGGAGAAGGAACATTCGCAGTAATGGTATTGCAAATCTTAAGGCCAATGTATTAGAAGCATATGGACGCCCAGGAGTGGTGATGGAGGCAGCAGATCGCCTCATAGACCACTCACTGCCTTCTGCTCCATCAGTGTACGATTCTGTGATTCCCACATCAGCCTCATCAGTCACCTGAGAATCTACAAAATTGTGTACAGCCTAGACATCTTTAATCACAAATATCCGGGGCAACTCAGCAGGTCAGACAGCATCTCAGAAGAACATGGGTACTATAGCTGCTCTGAACCGACCCTGCTGAGTGCCCCCATCCCCTGGACTGTCTCCCTCGGATGGTCACGTCGCACAGACACATCTGCACTTCAGTCTGTTTTGACTGTTTTACATTTTTAATGTTCTTTATACAAACCATGTTCTCAGGGTATCTAAATCTAAATTTTAGTAGTTATTTAAGTTATGACATCGGATGGAAGCTGCATACCAAATCTTGTTGCGCTTATGTGCAATGACAATAAAATAAATTATTATTATTATTATTATTATTATTATTATTATTATTATTATTATTATTATTATTATTATTATTATTATTTGATGTTTCTGGCAGTGACCCTTGTAAATCAGTGACGTTTTGGGTTGGGACCCTTCTTCAGAAAGTCTGAAGAAGAGTCCCACCTGAAACATCACCTATCCATGTTCTCTAGAGATGCTGCCTGACCCGCTGAGTTACTCCAGCACTTAGTTTGGTTTATTTAGTTTATTGTCACGACTATGGAGGTATAGTGAAAAGCTGTTGTGTGTTAACCAGTCAGCAGAAAGACGATTCTTGATTACAATAGAGCAATTGTAGAGTGTATAGAGAGATTTAAGAGTGTGGAGTGATTATAATATGAGTTAGTAGATCTGCTTCTGTGGCTAGCACGCAGATAGTCGCCTGGGTTGGACGCCATCTTGGAAAGTTGTTTGTGTCATTTTTGTAGTAAACCAGCATCTGCAGTTCCTTGTGGTTTTAATAACTAGGGACTACCAAAGGAGACAGTGATAGTGACAGACAGTTTGTGCATACCCAACTCACAAAATACCGCAAGCAGATGATGACAGGCTAATTTTTCTAACCATATCGATTGAGGAATGAACATTGACCAGGGCACAAAGGATACTGTCAAAAAAGTGCTGTGAATTCCCTTACCTTGCCTTGAGAGAAAATGCTGTGCCTCTGACTGAAGATCTCATCAGAAAGACAGTTATCAGCTACAGAGCAGCAGCAGAATGCCAGCGTAGAATTCTGGATTAAAAAGCGTTAAGAATTACTTTTAAAAATGAAAGAGACAAAAGTAGGCATAAGTGAATGTGCTATTTAATCTTTTCTAAATCTCCCCATAAATATCCGTTTCTTTTCACCCATACAAAAGTATAAAAGGTTAACAATCATAGCTATTACAAAGGCAACAATATCACCCACAGCAGAAGCATTTTATAGTAATTGCCTCCACCAATTCAAATGACTTTTTGACGTTTAAAATGCGGAGCTCTGTAAACATTTCTCTACTGAGATTGGTTAATTTAAGGACACAGCACCAGGCAATAAATAACCACTTACAAAAGACACATAATTACGTTGATTTAAGTTGGGAGCAAAGTACTTATCTTTTAACAGAGCCAGGAAAAATTCAGACAGGGTTACTGCAGCTTTGAAGTCAAAATGCAACCATTACTAACATTTGTTTTTCTGTCTGGATGTGTTATTCACTTATCATCTGGGTTTCATGTACATTTATTATTCATGCAGAATAATTTTGGACCCCAGAATGTAACAGCGATAGTTAGTAGTTGCTGACTGCTTCGATAATGTTATCCAGTGGTTCATTTGCATAAAAGGTTATCGACGTTGACAACTTCAGAGTGAAAATTGGCATGAAGAACAAAACTAGCCACATGCTGGATATTTGAATTAAAAAACATAAAACGCTGTAAATACTCAGTAGATCAGCCAGCATCTTCAGAGGTTGACGGAAAGCATTAGATGTAATTATGATACTGGAGTCACAAAGGACAGCAGATGATATGGAGTTATATATTTATATACAGCACGGAAACAGGTTCCTTCAACCTAACTTGCCCATGTAATTCGAATATGCTCCTTCTGTATTAGTCTCATCTACCTGCATTTTGTCCATATCCTTCTAAACCTAACCTATCCACCATATACCTGTCCAAATGTTATAATCTTGAGCAAAGATCTGACTGTCACTGGCTGGTTAGCGCGCAACAAAAGCTTTTTACTGGACCTTCATACACGTGACAATAAACTAAACTGTACTACTAGAGAAACACTAAATGATACAGGGTTTTGTCTTGTGACATCGAGCATCACTCCACAGGTACTTTGCTTGGCTGCAAAGCCAAAATAAAAAATGGAGGCTGCTGGAAACATTCAGCAATTCGTTCTTCCCCTGCACAATTAAAGCATGGAATAATCTCCACCCAACTATAGTTACCCAAACAGATGAAACTAAATTTAAAGTAGCTCTTTCTTCCCAATAACCCTTTCTGGCTTAAGCCCTCCCTTCATCACCTCCAGTTTAAATTCCATTTGGAATATTTTGGAGGGCCAAGAAACCAAGAACCAAGGCCAGGCAGCATGTGTGGAAAGATAAATATGGTTAATCTTTCAGGTCCAAGATCTTATGACAGAGCCTTGAAAGAGAGAAAACCAGTTTGTTTTCAGTTGCCGAAAGAGTGGGGAAGGGATGAGTGGAAGAAATGGAATAGAAACATAGAAACATAGAGTAGTTCTGAAAGGGTGAAACAGGTTCATGTGACAGTTAGAAAGATATTTATTCAGATTTTTTACTTAGTTTAGTTTATTGTCACTTGTACCGAGGTACAATGAACATTTTTTGATGAGTGCTAACCAGTCAGTATAGCCAAGACTATACATGATTACAATCGAGCCGTCCACAGTCTATGGATACAAGATGTGGGGAATAATGTTTAGTGCAAGATTAGATCCAGTAGAGTCCAATTAAAGTTAGTCCGAGGGTCTCCAATGAAGGAGATAGTGGCGAAGGACCACTCTCTAACTGTTGACAGGATGGTCCAGTTGCCTGATAACAACAGGGAAGAACCTGTCCCATGCTTCTTTGTCTGTGTATGTGTTGCTAATAACAGTGTTGTGTGACAGGTACAGCAGGCCAGACCATATTCATGGTAATAAATCTGGAATCAGGCAGAAACTTCTCAAAAATAGTAGGGCAGCACAACAGTGCATCTGGTAGAGCTACTGCCTCACTGCACCAGAGACCTGTTTCGATCCTGGCCGCAGGTGCTGTTCTGTTTCTAATTTCTCCCACATCCCAGAGACATTGGTAGGTTAAAAAAAAAAAGACAAAAATGTGATGGATTAACTCAATGTGTCAGGCAGCATCCCAGGCGAACATGGATAGGTGATTTTTCAGGTCGGGAATCTATCTTTAGGGTGGCAACAGTGGCACTGCCGAATTCGATTCCAACTACGGGTGCTGCCTCTATGGAATTTGTACGTTTTCCCTGTGACCACATGGGTTTTCTCCCAGGTCTTCGGTTTCCTCCAACACTACCAATACGGACAGGTTTGTAGGTTAATTAGCTTGGTATAAGTGTAAATTGTCCCTAGTGTGTGTGTAGGATCTCTGGTCAGTGTGGACTCGGTGGGCCGAAGGGCCTGTTCCCGTGCTGTATCTCTAAACTAAACTAAAGTTTTGGCTAGTAGGTTAATTTGTCTCTGAAAATTGCCCCTAGTGTATAGGGAACGGATGAGAAAGAGGGATAACATAGAACAGGTGAGAAACAGTGATCGATGGTCAGTGTTCACTCTGTGGGTTGAAGAGCCTCATTCTATGCTGTATCTTTAAACTAAACTAAAAATTCAGTGAAGATAATGCGTTTCCAGCTATAATGCAAATTAGAGAAGTATGCCTTCATATAACACAGTTATGAAGCAAGTAGTTTAGGGGTGATGTTTCAGATCAAGACCAGTCTTCAGACTTGTCTGGATAGAAGGAATGGGTGACATTTTGCGTCGAGACTGAAGAAGGGTCTCGACCTGAGACGTCACCATTCCTTCTATCCAATGATGCGGCCGGTCCCGTTGGGTTACTCCAGCATTTTGTGTCAATATTTGGTGTAAACCAGCATCTGCAGTTCCTTCTTACACACCATATCCATGATAAGTTACTCCAGCACTTTGAGTCTTTTTTGCAAACCAGCATCTGCATTTCCTTGTCTCTACATTTCACCAGGTGAGCCAGCCTTGTCTATGTCCTTGCAGTTACAACAGCAAGTTGCTTTGGACATTGCAAGGTGATCCAAGGTAGTTCATAAGATTATGTTTACAGATACAGCGTGGAAACAGGCCCATCAGCCCACTGAGTCCGCGCTGACCGATGATCACCCGTTCACACTTGTTCTATGTTATTCTAATTTCACATCCTACACACGAGGGGAAATTTACAATGAAACAAAATTAGATTCCAAACTTTGTGAGGACATACGATTAAACGCTTTGTTGGAAAGATGCTTTGAAGGAAAGGATTTCCAGAGTGCAGGACTGAACAAACTAAAGACATGAAGGTACACAAAAATGCTGGAGAAACTCAGCGGGTGCAGCAGCATCTTTGGAGCGAAGGAAATAGGCGACATTTCGGGCCGAAACCCTTCTTCTGAAGAAGGGTTTCGGCCCGAAACGTCGCCTATTTCCTTCACTCCATAGATGCTGCTGCACCCGCTGAGTTTCTCCAGCATTTTTGTGTACCTTCGATCTTCCAGCATCTGCAGTTCCTTCTTGAAAACTAAAGACATGGTTGTCACTGGTGGAACAATAAATCTTGGGAGGTTGATATTGGAGGAACACAAATGCCATGAAGAGTTGTAGGCTCAAGGCAGTTTACAGAAATAAGGAACAGCAAAGAAGGTGGAATATGCTTTAAGCTGCATCTCAAACATTACCAATGTTACTTGCAAACACCGGTGACATTAGTTTTAATTTCTGATACATTTTCAGGAGTATCATAATATGCTTAATTTAATTTGACTTCAAGTGCAAAAGGGGGTCACAAAAAGTGTTGTAAAGAACATTGAGTATAGAAGTTGGGAGGTCATGTTGCAGTTGTATAAGATGTTGGTGAGGCTGCATTGTGTTCAGTTCTGGGCACCATGATGTAGGAAAGATGTTGTTAAGCTGGAAAGGGTACAGAGAAGATTTACAAGGATGTTGCCAGGGCTAGAGGGTCTGAGCTATAGGGAGAGGTTGAGCAGGCTGGGACACTATTCCTTGGAACACAGGAGGATGAGTGGTGGTCTTATAGAGGTGTATAAGATCATGTGGGGAATAGATCGGGTAGATGCGCAGAGTCTCTTGCCCAGAGTAGGTGAATCGAGGACCAGATACATAAGTTTAAGGTGGAGGGGAAAAGATTTAATAGGAATCTGAGGCGTAGCATAAAGGGTGGTGGATGTATGGAACAAGCTTCCAGAGGAGGTAGTTGAGGCAGAGACTATCCCAACATTTAAGAAAGAGTTAGACAGGTACATGGATAGGACATGCAACAGAATAGATGGAAGGAATTTGTGTGATCACTACGTCACCTGGAATGAACAAACTAGGGAGGCTGAGGGGTGATCTTATAGAGGTGTACAAAATAATGAGAGGAATAGATCAGGTAGTCACACAGTCACTTACCCAGAGTAGGGGAATTGAGAACAAGAGGACATAGGTTTAAGGTGAGGGGGGAAATATTTAATAGGAACCTGAGGGGCAGCCACAGGAAAATAGGATCTCCTGTGACGTTCTATGCACTTTGAACTTATCATGATAAATATCCTCCGGTAAGCCATCTCCAGTGTATTTATACACGGTTTCCTCTCTATCATGATTTGAGGAGTTTTGACTTGAACTGAATTCTGCTCCATTTTTAATTCGTGGGAAAGGAACTGTGGATGCTGGTTTAAACCGGCATAGACACGAAAAGCTGGAGTAACTCAACGGGACAGGCAGCATCTCTGGAGAGAAGGAATAGGTGACGTTTCAAGTCTAAACCCGAAACAACACCCATTCCTTCTCTCCAGAGATGCTGCCTGTCCCGCTGAATTACTCCAGCTTTTTGTCTATCTTCGATTTATAATTCTACTGATGAAGAATCAGTCTGTGCCAGTCTACAGTAGGAAAATGGAAAGCATCCAGAGCTGGCAAGAGGGAGATAACCTTTGGACTGCATCTTTGCTGGGTCAGATGATGACATCTTCCATTGCCTTATTTTCCACCCCATCAAAAGGGTCACCAATGGTGGAGCTCAACTGGACCGTGTGAATTATCACCATGGCTAAATCTCAGCATAAACAGCTCATGCCCTGATCTCTCTGCCGACAAGGTCAAGCAGGGAACATAATAGCTGCAAAAACACTTAAACTCGACATCATCCAGCAGGAGATAATGCTGAAACTCCCCTTCTACCACAGAACGTTGATGAATGAGGATCTGAGCACATATTTCAGTGTCCACCTTTCTTTAATTGGATTTTTAGCCTTATTTTTCAAGCTGATCCACCCCCACCCAAAGTCAGGCTTTTGCCGGTTGCAGATCTGAAGATGTAACTCTGGGCTTCCTTCCGTGACCGAGTGCTTCACTTTTGGAAGTGATACCATTCAGCGGAGAAACTAAACTTGGGAGCACAGTTGTTCTCCTGGATGGATTTAAATCAACACTTCTCGCTAGAATTTAGAAGATTGTGGGGGGATCTTATAAAAACATAAAATTCTTAAGGGGTTGGACAGGCTAGATGCAGGAAGATTGTTCCCGATGTTGGGGAAGTCCAGGACAAGGGGTCACAGTTTAAGGATAAAGAGGAAATCCTCTAGGACCGAGATGAGAAAAACGTTTTTCACACAGAGAGTGGTGAATCTCTGGAACTCTCTGCCACAGAAGGTAGTTGAGGCCAGTTCATTGGCTATATTTAAGAGGGAGTTAGATGTGGCCCTTGTAGCTAAAGGGATCAGGGGATATGGAGAGAAGGCAGGTACAGGATACTGAGTTGGATGATCAGCCATGATCATGTTGAATGGCGGTGCAGGCTCGAAGGGCCGAATGGCCTACTCCTGCACCTAATTTCTATGTTTCTATGTTTTTTTCTCTTTCACCCCATGTCAAAATCATGGCAACAGGTGCTGTCTGTGTAGAATGTGTATGATCTTCCAGTGACCATGTGGATTTTCTCCGGGTGCTCCGGTTTCCTTCTTATTCCAAAGGCATTCAGGTTTGCAGGTTAATTGGCTTTTAACGTGTAGGAGAGAAGGAGTACATGGGGGATCGTTCGTTGGCATTGACTCGTTGGACCAAAGAGCCTATTTCCTCGCTGTATCATCTGTTCCCAAGATGAGGCTTTTCATTCTAGGACATCCAAGATGTTTTCTTTCTTTAGTAAACATGGTTCCTCCCCGCTGTCATAAATGGAACAAAAAACCCCTTCACCTGTGTCTAACTAATGCCTGACTGGCTATGTCCTGCCCCTCCTTTCTTCCAGCTTTCTCCCCCTCCCCCCAACCCGCCACCAGAATTACTCTGAAGAAGGGCCCTGACCCGAAATGTCACATATCTATGTTCTCCATAGATGCTGCCTGACCTACTGAGCTACTCCAGCACTTTGTGTCTTTTTTTTAGCATCTGCAATTCCATGTTTCCACACAGAAAGTGAAACAGGCAAGGTATAGAAGAATAAGGTTCCAATGATGGCAAATTATATTTGCGTAGATGTGCAAATGGGTTGGTGTGGTGTGTGGGCCAAAGGACATATTTTTTGTGCTGCAGAACTCTTTTTCTGTGGCATCTTCTGGTCATTATCTTTATACTTGGATTGGGAATTTATGTATTATACTTTTACATCTGTAGTCATTTTGTTACCCTGTAAAATTAATTAGGCCTGAACTAGTCCATCTTAGTGATCTTAATACCATCTTGCCACTAATTGTTATCGTTGGACTTGTCGGTAAACGTCAAGAATAGCACGGGAAATAATTAAGGCTTTTGATCACTTTTCTCAGCAGCCATTAACAATTTGCATGTGGTAAATCTATTGGATGTATGATTTATTCATTGTGTCACACTCCCAATTAGCTGCTACAAAGACAATCGTAATGAACATGTAAAGTGCATTAGCTAATGAAGTCACTGGCACTTCACATCCAATGGCTGAGGAACTAAGCAGTCCAGGAATTGTACTTCATTAGAAGGCTTAGGATGTCCCCACCAACTCTTACCAACTTCTATAGATGCGACGTAGAAAGCATTTTGTGGCGATGCATCACAGGATACTTTGGGAACAGTTCCATCCAAGACCACGAGAAATTGCAGAGAGTTGTGGACACAGCCCAGACCATCATGCAAAAACAACCTCCCTTCTATTGACTCCATTTACACCTCACACTGCCTCGGCAATGCCACCAGTATAATTAAGGATGAGTCTCACCTGGGACACTTCCTCATCTTCCCTGTCCTATCAGGCAAGAGGCACAGGAGTGTGACAATGCACACCTCCAGATTCAGGGACAGTTTATTCCCAGCTGTCAGCAGGCAACTGTACCGTCCATCTCATCAACTCTGAGCTACCATCTACCTCACTGGAGACCATCGGACTTTCTTTAATCAGATCTTACTGGATTTTATCTTGCACTAAAACTTATTCCCTTATTCCCTTTATCCTGTATCTGTACTGTGGTTGTCTCAATTGTAATCAGGTACAGTCTTTTCACTAACTGGATAGCACACAACAAAAAGCTGTTCTCTGTACCTCGATACGAGCGACAATAAATTAAACTAAACTATTTCAAGAAATGTTGCACTGTAAAGGGATATGGGCCAAATGCAGGCTAATAGGACTGGCTCAGTTATAAAACCTGGACGGTATGAATGAGTTGGATCAAAAAGCCTGTATCCAGGTTGTATGAGTCTGTGACTCCATGGCTCTAAGAGGGACTAAAGATGGAAATTAGCTACTGGCTACAATCTTGCGTATTACATGTAAATGTTTATTAATATATTAATATGCACTGTCCCATAAATAAATAAAATTACAAGTTACAAATTACAAATAGATATGGACAATCTAAATGGAGGATGAATCAAAATGTGAAAAATAATATCCGCTTTGGTAACAAGTAATAAAAAAGCTGAATGACAAGAGAGTGGGAAATATGTATCGTCAAATGGACTTGGGCATCCAGGAATATAATCTTTGAAAGTTAACATGCAGATGCAGCGGGCAGTGTGCAGTATATTGGTCTTCATGTGAGCAAATGTCTTACCATCATTATGTGGGGGGTTTGGTAAGACTATATCTGGAGTATTGTGTACAGATTTGGTCTGTTACCTAAAATAGACATACTTTCTGGAGAGAGAGTCAGCAAAGACTAGACTGGATCTTGGGATCTGGTCATATGAGGCGTAATTAAGCAGCTGGACTCTGATTCTTGAGTATTTAAAAGAATTGAAACACACAAAATTCTTAGAAAATGTGGCACGGTGGCACAGCGGAGAGTTGCTGCCTGACAGTGCCAGAGACCCAGGTTCGATCCTGACTATGGGCGCTTATCTGTATAGAGTTTGTACATTTTCCCCGTGACCTGCGTGGGTTTTCCCCGGGATCTCCGGTATCCACCCACACTCCAAAGATGTACAAGTTTGTAGGTTAATTGGCTTGGTATAAATGTAAATTGTCCCTAATACTGTGTAGGATAGTGTTAATGTGTGGGGATTGCTGGTCGATGTGGACTCGGTGAGCCCAAGGGCCTGTTTCTGCGCTGTATCTCTAAACATGACAGAGTAGATATAGGAAGGATGTTTTCCCTCAGCTGCAGATTAGATTATCAGGGATACATATCAAAATTATTCTTAATGCAGGGAAACTTGCAAGAGGTGGTGCTCCTGTGCACTACCTGCCCTTGGTCTTTATGGTGAGAGCGATCGTGGATTTAGGGGATGCTGTTTGATTATCCAAAGAGAACAATTGCAACATATTTTGTAGGTGTTGGCCATGATACAACATTGGTGAATGAAATGAATGTTTAGGCTAATAGATGCTAATCAAATGGAGCGAGTGACACCCTGGCCACTCCCTCTTCTCCCCTCTCCCGTCAGGCAAAGTGTATAGAAGTGTGAAAAAGCACACCTCCAGACTCAGGGATAGTATCTTCCCAGCGGTTATCAGGCAGCTGAATGATCCTACCACAACCAGAGAGCAGTGCTGAACTACTATCTACCCCATTGTTGACCCTAGGACTATCCTTGATCGGACTTTGCTGGCTTTACCTTGCACTAAACATTATTCCCTTATCATGTATCTGTACTCTGTAAATGGCACGATTGGTCATCATGTATTGTCTTTCCACTGAATGGTTAGCACGCAACCAAAGCTGTTCACTGTAGCTTGGTACATGTGACAATGAACTAAACTGATACATCAGATGATATTGAGCTTCTTACCTTCTTCATAGCCATATCATTGTGTTAACTGGGAGATAATCCATCATTCTTCTGACATGGTTTGTAAACCGTGACAAAGCTTTGGCATGTCAGGTGCTCATTCACTTTAGATGACCCAACTTCTAAACTGCTCTCAAACCCAAGTATTTATGTCTTTAACCCAGTTTGGGGTTCTGGTCAATAGTAACCTTTAGGATGTTGATGGAGGGAGTCTGGATAATGGCAATGTTGGTGAACAAGAAGTAAATAAATATATTGACCTATGAAAATTGTCCCCGGTGTGTTGGGAATGGATGAGAAAGTGGGAATTAGTGTGAACAGATGATTGATGGTCGGCGTGGAATCATTGGGCCGAAGCGGCTGTTTCCATGCTGTATCTCTAAACTAAAACTAAACTAAGCTGAAACTAGATAGATGGCACGATAGCACAGCTGCCACTTCACAGCTCGGTGACCAGGTTCAATCCTGACCTCTAGTGCTGTATCTGTGGAGTTGACTTGCCTTCCTCTGACCATGGGCTTCTTTCTTCTGGACATTCTGGCTTCCTCCCACACCCAAAATATGTGTGGATCAATAGGTCAATTTTGCTGTAAATTGCCCCAACTCTGCAAATGGGCTATAAAATCTGTGGAAAGATGGTAAGAATATGGGGAGAATGAAGGTGGTCAAATATAAATGGGTCCATGATGGTTGGTGAAGATATGTTGAAACAAATAATCTTTTATCCAAGATGGAAAACTCTCTAACTTTGTGACAAAGGTATTTAGTCTCTGGAGATAATTATTATCAGGCATGGTGTGCTGCGAGTGTTATTTTCACATCTGAATTATGTCTGTGAATATTGTTAAGTTCTTGCCCTTATAAGCTGCTTCATTCTCTGCGTAGATGCAGATGGAACTAAACATTGTTCTATCATCAGGAAACATCCTCACTTCTAACATTGTGATGGAAGGAAGGTAATTTCTGGAAATAAATAGGCCCATATATTGCCCTGAGGAGTTCTTGTTGTGATGCCCTGGGGTTGGGATGATTTCCTGCAACAATGACCACCATCATCGGTTACATAAGGTATGAATCCAACTCTTGGAACTCTATTCATTTTGATGTCCACTGACTTCAGTTTCACCAGGGCTCCACACTCAGTCAAATGATAAGGCACGGTGGCGCATTGGTAGAGCTGCTGCCTTACATCGCCAGAGATGCAGGTTCATAAGTTCATGTTCATAAGTGATAGGTCATAAGGCATAAATGATAGGAGCAGAATTAGCCCATTTGACCCATCAAGTCTACTCTGCCCTTCAATCATGGCTGATCTATCCTTTCCTCCAATCTCCATCCCCATTCTCCTGACACCCCGTACAAATCAAGAATCTATCTATCTCTGCCGGTGGATTTGGCTCAAGCGGAAAGACCCATGCTGGGCCCCAAGTACGTCAGGGTGAATCTTTGGGATGGTTTGACACGGGACACGCGCTGATGGCTGATCATCCTGCAGCGGGCCGCCCTTGTGGAGGGTGTATAGTGTTAAAAGGCCGAAACACCCAGTGATGCAAGGGTACACTACTGATGATGTGTCCTGTGCCCAACTATCCTGAAGGTTACACAGGCCAAGATATGTGTATCACCCCCCCGCCCCCCACCGATGTTGAGCGTCTACCACTCTCAACAATCAACGGATGTCGTGAAATGCTCCCCACCTATTGGCACAAGGGACGTTTAACATCTAGTCCTGTGTATTTGATCCTGCCCTAAAAATATCCATTGACTTGGCCTCCACGGCTTTTTGTGGCAATAAAATCCACAGATTCACCACCCTATGACTAAAGAAATGCCTCCTTGTCTCCTTGTTAAAGGAACACCCTTTAATTCAGAGGCTATGACCTCTGGCCCTGGACTCTCGCACAAGTGGAAACATCTTCTCCACATCCACTCTATCCAGGTTCGATCCTGACCACAGATGCTGTCTGCACAGAGTTTGTACGTTCTACCTGTGACTGTATGGGTTTTCTCCGGGTTCCTCCCACACTCGGAAGACATACAAATTTATAGGCTAATTATCTTCTATAAATTGTAAATTGTCCCTAGTGTATAAGATAATGTTTGTGTATGGGGTGATCGCTGGTCAATGCGGACTTGGTGGGCCGAAAGGCCTGTTTCCACGCTGTTTCTCTAAAGTCTAAAGGTCAAATGTCTAGAGTCTAAAGATATGTCGATATCAAAGAAACTCACTCTCACCTTCACCTTTACTGTTCATACATAGAATTGACATGGCAGTGATTGGTTATTTTTGAATTGCCGTATTTTTATAACCAGGTTTTATTACCTTGGAAACCTTTCAGTTTGATAGGCAAAGGTCTACCGCAACCATTTGCATCTCGTAAGATTAGGGTTTAATCCAGCGTCAATCAAGTTGAGAGGTCAACCAAGGGCTGCCATTATACATAGAAATATAGAAACATAGAAATTAGGTGCAGGAGTAGGCCATTCGGCCCTTCGAGCCTGCACCGCCATTCAATATGATCATGGCTGATCATTCCACTCAGTATCCCGTACCTGCCTTCTCTCCATACCCCCTGATCCCCTTAGCCACAAGGGCCACATCTAACTCCCTCTTAAATATAGCCAATGAACTGGCCTCAACTACCCTCTGTGGCAGAGAGTTCCAGAGATCCACCACTCTCTGTGTGAAAAAAGTTCTTCTCATCTCAGTTTTAAAGGATTTCCCCCTTATCCTTATACGATTCGATACGATACGATAGAATTTTATTTATCCCAGGAGGGAAATCGGTCTGCCAACAGTCATAAAACCCAACATGATACATGAAACATGAAACTAAAGTGACGAGTGGAAAATGCAGGATTGACGATGTACAAAGATTGGGGGGGAGAGGGGGGTTAGTCTACCCCTCGACAGAAGGGGAGGAGTTTTACAGTATCTATATCACTTGGCATGTCAATGCATTGAGTCTCTTCACAAGGTCACGTGGAAGAAAGTGGAAGAAAGGGATTTAGCTGGTGACTGGCACGTATGACGATAGAACGTTATTTATCCCAGGAGGGACCAGTGTTTAATTGTGAACCCGGTTCAATTGGCTACCATGTACATTTGATTGAAGATGTTTGGTGGACCGCCCTGTCTAAGGTCATTGTGGCTGGTCTTGATTGATCCTGGTCTGGTCTCACCTCTAGCTCTTCACTCCCTCCCCCATCACCTCTACCCCCTCCCTACTTTCAGTCTGAAGAAGGCCCCCAACTGAAACGTCATCAATCCGTTTTCTCCAGAGAAGCTGCCTGACTCGCTGAGTTACTCCAGCACTTTGTGCCCATCGTTGGTATAAACCAACATCTGCAGTTCCTTGTTTCTACTCTTGTTAAATCTTACCTTTTGTCTTGCATTTATGAGCAGCCGTGGATGAGGAAGGAGAGGTCATGTTGTCTGACCTTCAGTTGTAGAGAGATTTACTGTAGCCCGTGCTGTGTATAGGAGGGCCATGGGGCATGTTCTGATCAGCAAGATGGCTCTGGGCTGTATGTCTAGCCCTTTGTTTTCCACTTTTACCTTTGATGTTATATCTTGAATCAGATTTAACAATAAATATTACATGCTATTAACAAAGATGCCTCCCAAACTTTAGGTGTAAACACATTCTTCACCAATGGCTAAACCATGCCCATGGAGCGGGATACAATAAACCATCAGTCAGAGTAGTTTAGTTTAGAGGTACAGCGTGGAAACAGGCCATTCGGCCCACAGAGCCCATGCCGGCCAGCACTATCCTACACACACTAGGGCCAATTTACATCTATGCTAAGCCAATTACCCTACAAACCTACATGTCTTAGGAGTGTGGGAGGAAAAAACAGATCTTGGAGGAAACCCACTTGGTCACGGGGAGAACGTACAGACTCCGTACAGTCAGCACACGTAGTCGGGATCAAACCCGGGTGTCTGGCGCTGAAAGCGTTGTAAGGAGGCAACTCTACCGCTACGCCATCATGACACCTCAAGAAGGGTTTCAACCCGAAACGTTGTCTATTTCCTTCGCTCCATAGATGCTGCCTCACCCGCTGAGTTTCTCCAGCATTTTTGTCTACCTTGTGCCACCTCAACTGTTGAGTATAGAAGTTGAGAGGTCATGTTGCAGTTGCATAAGACGTTGGTTAGGCCATATTTAGAATATTGTGTTCAGTTCTGGGCACCATGTTATAGGAAATATGGTGTCGAGCTGGGAAGGGTTCAGAGAAGATTTACGAGGATGTTGCCAGGACATGAGGGTGTGAGCTATAGGGAGAGATTGAGTAGGCTGGGACTCTATTCCATGGAGCGCCGGAGGTTGAGGGGTGATCTTATAGAGGTGTATAAAATAATGAGAGTAATAGATCAGGTAGATGCACATAATCCCTTGCCCAGAGCAGGGGAATCGATTACAAGAGGACATACAGTAGGTTTAAGGTGAAGGGGAAAAGAATTAATTAGAATGTGAGGGGTAACTTTTTTAAACAAAGGGTGATGGATGTATGGAACAAGCTGCCAGAGGAGGTAATTGAGGCTGGGACTATCCCAACATTTAAGAAACAGTTCGAAGGGTACATTGGTAGGACAGGTTTGGAGGGATATGGACCAAACGCAGGCAGGTGGGACTAGAGTAGCTGGGATATGTTGGCCAATATGGACAAGTTGGTTTGAATGGCTCATTTCCACACTGTATCACTCTATGACTCCATGACAATAAACATACACCCATGCATGCACACATCTACAGACACGTGTGAACAGTCTGAGAAAGGGTCCCGACCTGAAACGTCACCCATCCTTTTCCTCCAGAGATGCTGCCTGACCCGCTGAGTTACTCCAGCACTTGGTGTCTATCTTTGGTATAAACCAGCATCTGCAGTTCCTTGTTTCTACACTTGTGAAAACATCCACGTGTACATATGGCCATACAATGTACATATGCTTCCAAAATTCCCGTATGATTCCTTATACACCAGAATATGCTATTCATACATGCACAGGGATTAACAGAAGCACACACAAACGGACAAGCAAAGAGTACAAATGTGCATGTAGATAATTGTGTCAATATCCGCATACACACACAAACACACAAAAGTATACATTCTCTTGCACTCACCACACATTATACTATAATTAGACGACTGTGATCAAACTTGAAGTTTTAGCTGGGCCTCTTTCGTTTTGACGTCCCTATCTAACTGAAAACTGTAGTTTAACATTGGTTATTTACTGAAAATGTTGCTGTTAAAAATGCTAGTGAAAACTAACATTTTGAAGATATGCAGACAATGGATTCTGCAATTCAGAACAGCTGGTTATCTCATGGTTGAATAGATTCCTTTTCTCTGCCCTGGTTTCTGCTATTTTTCTTATCATCTAATCACCAGGGTATGCATTAAAGCATTTCTTAATTTTCCATTCTAGCCAGCACACATCGGCATGTAAAAAATTAAACATGATTCAAAAACTGTAATAGGTTAAAAGAAAGTTCAAAAAGAAAGTAACCACAATACGAGACGTTTGCTTGAGATCTTCGTGTTCCGTGAAGTGGAATGCTCATTTTGAAATACTTGCCCTTTCCATAGAGTTACAAAAATATGTATTATATTAGCAATGTGTTATCTACAGGCATACAGCGAAGAGAGGGAAATAACTGCTACCCACTCAGAACAGGGCCAAGGAATTTGTCGAAAAGTGATAGAACAAAATGGTGCTGTAACTAAAAACCAGCTTGTAGAATTCAACAATTCTGCACATTTCATGGAGTTCACCATTTGTTGGGAAATTCATCCACTGGCTTTTTGTTGAGCGTTTAATAGTGAGATTAAACGAGTACTTACCAGTACGAAGTTTGATCTGTATTTTATGAGGAGTTACGATGAGGGATTACGTGAAGAACCCACCCAGCGCGCAGGCGCGGCATACTTCCAAGCAGCGGTGTGGAATCACAGATAGACACAAATTGAAGTAAAGATAGTAAAGATTAATGAGACATCAGTCCGAGTTTGATCTATACAATGAGGGTGGGAGCGGAGGGCACGTAATCCCTCATCGTAACTCCTCATAAAATACAGATCAAACTTCGTACTGGTAAGTACTCGTTTAATCTCACTATTTTACTTCGGAGTCACGTGAGTGACTACGTGAAGACTTCAAAGGTCTGTGATTTCAAACCATGTAACAGTTTATATCACTCACTGCTGAAAGATCATCGAGGGAGGAAGTGGTAGCTAAAGACCAACGAGTTTGTTAGTTTTAAAAAACAAATGTTTATTAACAACAACAAAAAATAGCTCCCCTGGGCTTTAAATTATAAATTTGCGGTTTCTAAAATTCTCTCCGCAAAGACGTCCTTCTCCATCAGCGGTTTGCGGTAGAATTTTTGGAATGTCGATTCCCTTGACCATCCCGCTGCACTGAGGATGTGGTCTAGGGGAACCTGCATCCGATCCGCCGCTGACGTGGACGCTGCCCTGGTTGAATGGGATTTAAAAACATCTGTGTTAATCCCTGCCATATTAAGGACCTGTTTCAACCATCTGGATATTGTCTGGCTGGTAACCCGTCCAAAAGGCCTTTTATGGCTGACCCATAAGGCTTTTTCTCCCCCTCTAAGAGCTTGGGTTGTGTCTATGCAATCATAAAGGTGGGTCACCACCCTCAGCCTAGGTTCTGGAGGGTATGCCCGGAAGATCAACGGGGAGTTGGATGTACCTGGTCTGCTCTGTTTGACCAACCCCGGCATGGTAAAAGTAATGGTATCTGGGGTGGTCACCATGTGGTCCAGATTTAACTGATGCAGCGACTGAACCCTCTGAGCAGAGACAAGCGCCATGAGCATGAGGGTCTATAAGTGGACTGTTCCAGGCTCAGGGATCCCACCGGAGGCCAACCTCGAAGGTGTGACAATACTACACTAACATCCCACATATGGGTGTATCTAGGTGTAGGGGGTTTGGTGTTATAAATTCCTTTAAGGAGTTTGATAACCAGAGGGTGGGATCCAACACTATGCTGTCCTATGGGCATAAGGTATGCGGACAGGGCGCTCCGAGCTGCATTGATGGCACTGTAGCTCATCTTTAGGTCATGGTGCAGGTGGGCCAGGAACTCCAGCACATCCGAGATCGAAGCCGTCTTGTAAGATGTCCCTGCTTCCAGACAGTACTGTTCCCATTTCCTGATGTAGGTCAGGTACTGTTTCTTGGTGGAAACTCGCAGGGATGCCGACAAGGTGGTGATTGTTCTCTCTGATAACCCCAATCCCCGGTAAGGTCTGTTCAGAATCTGGAAACCAGGAGGTTCAATTTTTGGTGGCATGGATGACTAATGCCAGTTACCGGGTGAGTCAATAATTGGGGGTGGTTGTGAAGGACCATAGGTGTCTCTACCACCATGTCGTGGAACATTGGGAACCATGGTTGGGTAGGCCAGTCGGGCACGACCAGAATGCCGGAGGCTGAGTCTGCCTGAATTTTCTGGAGTACCCGACTGATGAGGCAGAAGGGAGGGAAAGCATAGAAAAAGAAATTTCCCCAATCCAGCGTGAAGGCATCTACCGCTGCTGCCTCTGGGTCTGGTTCCCAAGCCACATACATGGGTAGTTGGTGATTTAGTCTAGACGCAAACAAATCTATATCTGGCGTACCATATTGCTTGACAATTCTAGCAAATAGTTTCGGGTCCAACATCCATTCGATGTTGTCATTGAATTTTCGTGACCTGGTGTCCGCCACTAAATTTAGCTTGCCTAGTGAATAGGCAGCTGATAGCCAAATATGTCTCTCGACACACCATTGCCAGATTATAGTAGTCAATTTGTCGCATGATACTGATTTTATGCCACCCATGTGCTGGATATGAGATACCGCCGTTGTGTTGTCAATCATAATCCTAACATGCACATGCCGCATATCAGATGCA
This sequence comes from Leucoraja erinaceus, assembly GCF_028641065.1. Taxonomy (NCBI): domain Eukaryota; kingdom Metazoa; phylum Chordata; class Chondrichthyes; order Rajiformes; family Rajidae; genus Leucoraja; species Leucoraja erinaceus. The sequence continues at coordinate 121,784,690 of NC_073378.1, read as the reverse complement.
TATGCTTTTAGCCCATAAAAGGCGGCGAGCATTTCCAAGAAGTTAATGCCCAGTGATTGTAGTAGCGATGCCTCTGAGTTAGTCCATCTGCCACCTGTGCTGTCTATGGAGTTAGTAGCTCCCCAGCCTAAAGCACTGGCATCCGTTGTAATGGTTATGTTAGGATTGGTGACGGCGATAGGACTGTGACTGTGCCAAATATTATCGACCCACCACTGAAGTTCTGATCTGGCTTCAGTGGGTAACTCCATTTTGCGGTCATAATGCCCCCTATTAAGACGTAATGCATGAGTCCTTGCTCTTTGCAAATTTTGATAATGCAAGGGCCCATGTTGGGCAGCCGGGAATGCTGCTACTATAGAGCCAATGACTCTGGCTACGTGCCGTATCCTTGGTTGCGGTATAGCAATTAAATGGTTACAAGCTTCGATGAGTGAAACTTTTTTGTCTCTGGGCAGAGTGACAGTCATATGGATAGTGTCAATAGTGAAGCCTAGGTAATCCATGTTAGTAGTAGGCTCCAATATTGATTTATCTGGGTGTAGGATGAATCCCAAAGTTTCAAGGAGTTGTTTAGTGGCTAAAACTCCTGTGACAGCTAGTTCCCTTGTTCTCCCTAATATGAGAACATCTTCCAGATAGGCCACGACTAAATGTTTTTGTTCTCTCAATTTTTTCATGGCCACTTTGAGAATTTTTGTAAATAATCTGGGAGCTGTCGTTAAACCATTGGGCAAGGCTCTGTACTGCCATAGCTGGCCCATCCAGATAAATTTCAGATATTTGTAATAATCCTTATGAATGGGTACTAAATAGTAAGCATCCTTGATATCTATGCTTGCCATGTAGTATCCCTTGGAGATCAGTTGTCTGGCAGTGACAAATGTCTCCATTTTGAAATGTTGATACTCAACAGACTGATTAAGTGACGTCAGATCAATAATAATGCGACATCCACCATCTTTCTTGGATTTGAGAAAAATATTTGATACAAATTCGTGCGGCTCGTGTGTGGTCATTTCTATGATGCCTTTAGCCACGAGCCGATCTAGTTCAGCTTGTCCTTCTACCTTCTCAACTGCTGAGGGAAGGAATACCCTTTGGGGCATGTGCTGAACTGGCGGTTCTATGCCTGGTTTGAATTCAATTTTGTATCCACTGATACTGTTGAGTATAAACTTATTGTTAGTAAGGGAGCACCAAACATGCTTGAAGAACCTCAAACGTCCTACTGTTAATACAACACCCTTTGTCTGTGCATGTTGGCAGGAACCAGACCCACCTACCTCCATGTTTATTTGTGGGGGCGTTTCCGATAGGTTTGGCCCAAGGTTGTCCGTGTTGGTGCTGCGGTTGGGCGGCGCATCTTCCCACGGCTCCGCCCTGGGGCCCGCGCTCTAAAAAAGAGCTCTGGGGGTAGTGGGTTAGGGGAGGCGGTCACCAGGCTTTCACCAGCTCGGTACCTGCTGGTGGATGCTGAGGCGTGCTGCCAACTGGGTGTCTTCACCCTGCTCGGTCCTGGCGCTGCCCTCATGAGGCCTACAGGTTTGGCCGCCTCTTCCAACTCTTTGAGTTTCTTGGCCAAGTCTGCACCAAATAGCAGCGCCTCCCGTTCCGGTGGCTGGAGCTTTGCAGAGGCCTGCGTATTTCGGATTGAGGGCAGGCCTGATGTTATCCCGCCGTAGGCTGTTGAGCTCGTACGTAGTGTTGCACATCAACGCCAGTGCATCCTGCTGGGGTATGGAGAGCTCTTCGTTCCCGACGGACCGAGCAAAGGCGGTGATGGCTGCAGAGTGGAGCTTCAGGACCCGCTGCATTTTTACCTCCTGAGTCCTGATCTGCTGCCCCAGCTGGTTCCATATTTGCCCGTTGACAGTTTTCACCCGCAGCGCCTCGCAATTCTCTGGCGCTGTATAGGTATCAAGGGCCTGCTGGACGACCTTTTCCTGCAGCGGCTTGTTGGAAAGCCTATTGATACTGGCCGCCAGTCTAGGTGGTAGTACCATCCCGGTCGTTGGGGGCGCTGCGTACCGGCCCACTACACCCAGTAGCTCTTCTTCTAGCACGCCCGGCATACTGATGTTGTCGTCCGCCTGCCCTTGGGATAGGCCAGCCCACTCCTGGCCTCCCTTACTGCCCTTGAACAGAGAGGGTACAGAAGGGTGTGGTGATGGTAAGGAGGAGGCCAAAGCCCGTCCTCCTGGGAGATGCCTAGCCTGCATCTCCTCATCAATCATCTGTTCCAGGAGCTGCCTCATGCAGCTGATGCGGGCGTCTCCCCGTTTCGGCGGTGGAGAGCGTTCCCGTTCCTCCGACGAATCGGAGGACACCGGCCGATCCGGTCTGTTTTATGGGTAGCCTTCCTCCCTGTGCGGGGCGTCGATATCGGCAGCACAGGGGGCGGCTCGGTGTCGGGTGAGCGGGAGCGTTGAAATGGCTCCTCCGCTGCGAGAGGCTGCCGCCCAGCTATGGACCCCTCCTCGGGTGGAGTTGGGCAGGCAGTCCTTCTGGCTGGTCGCTTTCGGGTGGCCATAATTCTCCACCGTTGAGCGACTCTGTAACACAAAAAAGGCACTTACCTGAGGTCTTGTCTTTATGCTGCCGCTGGAGAGCCTGGCTCCAGCTGCTGCCGCTGTTGCACTGCTGACGTAATGCCCGCCTGCGCGCTGGGTGGGTTCTTCACGTAGTCACTCACGTGACTCCGAAGTAAAATCTGCCTTAGCACTGTTTTACTGAGGTGAGTTGTTCCACATGACCTCAACATAGACTCATATAGCTAGTGTACGGGGCGATCGCTGGTCAGTGCAGCCTCAGTGGGCTGAAGGGCCTGTTTCCATGCCGTATCTCTAAAAGAAAATAAAACTAAACTAAAGCTGTACAGCATGGAAACAGGCCCTTCAGCCCACCTTGTCCATGCACACCAAGTAGGTATATTTGGCTGGGTCATTTGATCACATTTGGCCCATGTCCCTCTCAAACCCTTCCTATCCACATAGCTAATCCACATAGCTAGCCAAATGGCTTTTAGTGCAAATGGTCCTGAAGAAGAGTCTCTAGCCGAAATGTCACCCATTCATTCTCCCCAGAGATGCTGCCTGCCTAGCTGAGTTACTCCAGCTTTTTGTGTCTATATCTGGCTTTAAAAAGTTGTAATTGTATCTGATTCTGTCGTTTCTTCTGGCAGCTCATTCCAGCTATTGTCTACCTTGTGAACGAAAAAGTTTCCGTAGAGGTCCCTCTTAATTTTCTCTCCTCTCTCACCTTACTCCTATGCCCCCTAGTTTTAGAATCCTCTACCCTGGTAAAAATCTGTGAGCGTTCACTTTATCCATGCTCCTCACGATCGTGTACGTCCCAACAAGGTCATTCTTCAGCCACCGACGCTCCAATAAAAAGAGGTCCCAGCCTATCAAACCTCTCCGTACAACTCAAACCCTCAAGTCCAGGTAACATTCTGGCAAATCTTTTCTGCAACTTTTCCAACTTAATAACATCCTTCCCACAGGTGGGTGACTAGACTGTGTACGGTATCTCCAAGTGTGGTCTCACCACTGACATGTATAGCTGCATCATGATGCCCCAACTCCTGTAATCGATACCCTTCCCAATGAAGGCAAGCAAAACAAACACCTTCTTTGCCATACAAAATTGCTGGAGAACCTCAGCGGGTGCAGCAGCATCTATGCAGCGAAGGAAATAGGCGACGTTTCGGCCCGAAACGTCGCCTATTTCCTTCGCTCCATAGATGCTGCTGCACCCGCTGAGGTTCTCCAGCAATTTTGTGTACCTTCGATTTTCCAACATCTGCAGTTCCTTCTTGAACACCTTCTTTGCCATAATGCCCACCCGACTGAACGAAAGTGTTCCCCTCAAGTGGAAAGATCCATTATTTTGGCAGATGGACAGGAGAAGATTGTCTAAATTAGTCCCACTCTGCCAGAAAGCCGAGTTAGGTTGATTTAAACAATCTTCAATAATTTTCAATTATTTAAGAAATATCCTTGGACTGCTTCAATTTCTGAGGGTGGCTGGTGCTGCAGGAAGACAGCACGAGTAACTCCTGTATGTCGCTGAGATACTTCACAAGGAGGCATGCTACTTTGTTCTTTATATTTGTTTGGAGTTTATGGGGAATGATAGCTCTTGTCCAGGTATGGTTGCATGGAAACCTGCTCCTTCTCTCTTATCTCATCCCACCATTGAATGGACCATCTAGATCCCTCATAACAGTGATAACGAAGAGACTATCTAGATGAGGTTTACCAGAATACTGCCAGGGTTAAAGGGTGTTACCTGTAAGGAGAAGTTGGACAAATTGTTTTTCTCTGGAATGTTGTAGGTTGGGAGGAGACCAGATAGAAATACGTAAAATTATGAGAGGCATAGATAGAGTAGAACATCAAAAACATTTTCCCAGGATGGAAATGCAAGGATTAGAGGGCAGGGTTAAAACCTTGCGCTCCAGTCCTTGCAGTTCCATCCTGGGACAAAGCAAGAGGGTCAATGTTTAAAAGAAATGTACGGGTTTTTACAGAATATAGAGACCAATGATCACTCCAAACATTAACGCCATCCTACACACACGAGGGACAATTTGCATTTTTTACCAAAGCCAATTAACCTGCAAACCTGTGCGTCTTTGGTGTGTGGGAGGAAACCTGAGAACCAGGAGAAAACCCAGGTGGTCACAAGCTCCACCCAGACAACACCCACAGTCAGGATCGAACTCGGGTCTCTGGCACTGTGAGGCAGCAACTCAAGCGCCGTGCCACTGAGTTGCCCCTTCGTGCACACCTCTGCATTCACAGCCTCTCCGCACTTGAAACATTTTCTTTTTGCTCCCTTGCCTCAAGCTGGTTCAGCGGCAATGCGTTGCCACCTCGTTTCTTGCGTGAGCAAGGAATACGATTCACAAGTTCCATTTTCAAAACCCATCCATTCTTTGTGCAAAGCTGCAGTTAAACCTGATACTTACCGTGCAATAAATAAAAACATTGGTCATCGCTTGCATCGGTTGTCAGATCACTGCGAGTGGTACAAAGCATGTAATGGCAATCCACACCTGAGCAAATATCGGTAATGGCCACGGAATAAATACAAGTAAATGGGATGATATATAGCTTGCATTTGTACCTGCAGTAAAATGGTTTGATTTGATAATATTTCCGCTCGGTGAGCACAATGGGGCGTTCTCATTGTGGTGTAAGGCTGTATTTATCCTCAATGCATTTTAGCAGTCGCAGAGTCCGGGTTAGTTTCCTTGTCGCATTTGAAGAGCTCATGTTTCACGAGTAATCAGAGCGGTGAAGATTCACCGACCAGAGACAGCATGATGGATATTCGTCGCTCGTAAATCCACACAGCAGCATGTAGCGGGAACTGCCAGTAGCTGCTTGTTTAGTGCTCACTCACATATGTATGGAGTTTTGCCCTCTGACCCGAGGGAGTACCGACTTGACACGGTGTGTGCGGTGAGGCCATTATCCCATTTCCAACGTGCCCTGTTGGAAACAACAGCATCTAATTTATTGCCTTGCAGAGAATTGGTTTTGGTGGCCTGGGAAGCAGTCGGTTGGTTGCCTGCTCCGGCCCATTTGTTCCACGTTTAATAAATAGCGGAGCCAAGTTTGTGATTAATTTCAGGCCACGGTAAAGAATTAACGCAAAGCAACCATTTGAAAAAAAAAGTGGCTTGATGTTGCAAAAATATCCTTTTGATTTTGTGACACCTCATTTCACATAAAGGTATTGTTGTATTCTTTCTGTGTTCGTAGATTCTCTGCTTTGTGACGGTGTAACTTTTTTTTTGCATTAATATACCCGCTAGACTGATGCTGCTGGCAACATGGGCTCAGAAATTTTGCTGATAGTTTATAATGTAAATAATCACTCTCCTGCATCAGAATTCCATCATACATGCTTGCTAATTTAAAGTATTTTGATTTTGGAATTTACCACTAAAGCCTATGGTTTTCTGACTGTGACTAAAATCACGGAATTTGCAGGATGGAATTCCATTCCAAATACCCACCGATCTCCGTGGGAAATATTTCCCTCTGAGGGAAATAATTGCCACTCAGGTCCTCACTAAATCTTTCCCCTCTCACCTCAAACCTCTGTCCTCTGATCCTTCATTCACCTTCCCTGGGAAAAAGACTGAGAATTCACCCTTTCTATTCCCTTCATGATTTTTTTTACAGCTCCAGAAGATCATCCCCTCAAAGGAATAAAGTCCAGGACTGCCCAACATTTACTTGTAGATCAATATCTCGATTACTGGCATTATCCTTGTGAATCTTCTCATCATGTTTTCGGATTTAATGTATTTTTTCCTACAGTGCCTTGACCAAAACAGAACACAATACTTCAATTGCTACCAAACCCGACCAACGATCACCCGTACACTAGTTCTTTGTCATCCCATTTTCGCATCCACCACACTAGGGACAATTTTGCAGAAGCCAATTCATCTGCCAACCTGCACGTCTCTGGAATGTGGGAGGAAACCGGAGCACCCGGAGAAAACCCACATGGTCACAGGACGTACAAACTCCCTACAGACGGCAGCTATAGTCAGGATTGAATCGGGCTCCCCAGCCTGGAGGCAGCAACTCTACCGCTGTGGCGCTGTGCCACCGCAAGGTGTTGTCAAGTTAATTGTGGGCATTGGAAAACAAAGTGCTGGAGGAACTCAGCAGGTCAGGCTGCATGATTTTATACACCTCTACAAATTCAAGATTAGGTTACAGGGAAAAAAATGGGAAGACAGGATCGCTCTGTCTCCCAACATGATAAGTCAAAATTAACTCCTTTTGTATAGAGTTTGGAAATTAAACTAAGATTAGATTAAATTAAACTATTGGTGAGCCTCACTTCTGAAGACAGTTTTGCAACAAAACAATTCTAAAAATTGTTGACATAATGTTTAAATATCTATTTAGGGGGCAGCACAGTGGTACAGTGGTAGAGTTGCTGCCTTACAGCACCAGACACTCAGCTTCAAAACTGACAACGGGTGCTGTCTGTAAGTACATTCTCCTTGTTATCACATGGGATTTCTCCGGTTACTCTGGTTTCAATCCCACACTCCAAAGACATACAGGATTGTAGGTTAATAGGCTTCAGTAAAATTGCAAATTACCCCTAAGGTGTAGGAGAATGTATTAGCATTCGGGGTGATCATTGGTCGGCACGGACTCGGTGGGCCGAAGGGCCTGTTTCCGCACTGTATCTCTAAAGGAAAGTTAAATTATATTTTGCTTGTCATCAATGTCAGAGGATAAAACAATTCAGCAAATAGGGACAAATATAAAATAGTAACTGCATTAATGCAGCCCAAATTCTTCTGGCAGCGTCAAAGATCTATCTAACGGGTCATGGAAATAAATTGCACTGTTGCCAGTTAATTGCAGAATTAGTAATCTCTCCTTCTCGCAGGACCCACCATGAAGTCTCTCGGATAGTGCTTTCAAATGGATCATCACATAAAGCGGTCTTCAATCATCTCCAAGTCTCCCACAAACACCAAGAGCACCTGCATGAGGAAGTGTCTTAAATATAATTAGCCTTGTAATAGCCAGCATGAAACTGATTGCTATGCACACATGTTAAAAGTGCGTGAAAGGATTTAATTGATGAAACCTGAACAAGCCTCTTGCAGTCTATTAATCCCTTAATCAGATGCATTCAAAATTAGAAATGGACCAACAGCGGCAATTGAATGTTGAGTGCCACATTTTAAGACTTTAGATCACCCTACTGGTAAAACGTTGCGTACTTTTCTGTGAAAGCCACAAGTCAGCAGAGATGAAGATGTCAGTGAGATTCAGGCAGGGCATCAGAACCATGCATGGTTGATTTGATGAAAGGTAGTTTGATCTTAACACTGAGTGCAGGAAGGAACTCATTGTGTCAGACAGCATCTGGGGAGGGAATCGACAAGTGACATTTTGGGTCAGAACGAAGAAGGGAAGACGCGAAACCTCGCCTGTCCAGTCTCCACCACAGATGCTGCCTGCGAGTTCCTCCAGCACTTTGTGATTTGCTCAAGAGTCCAGCACCTGCAGTTTATTGTGTCTCGATAGTTTGATCTTCTGCGAGTGTTTAAATTTGTTCTACTGCTGAAGAGAATAGGATGAGGGCATGTTTGAAAATAAGTTTCCATTTGTATGAGGCAAACGACTAAAGAGAAATAGTATTTATTTATTTTTATTTATTCCGAACAAGTAAAGACATTAAAGACATTAATAGTAACAAAATCGAAATTATCAAACAATTGGACATTACAATCAATATTTACAAGCAATGAAAAGAACAAAAAGCAAATTTCCAATGTCCAACTCTGTGCTGTACAAGGTCGAAAAGGAGTGAGAAGAAGAATAACTTATTAAATCTCACCCCTTTTCCCCAACACTTCTACCATATTTAAAAAAATCAATTAATTAATAATAATAATACTACCCCAGGCAATTTCCCATAATACCTACATATATATATACATACAACTATTATACACATACAAACTTCATATATGAAGAAACCAAACATAAGTAAACAATTGTAAAGCAATAGATAGACATTAATTGTATTGCAATTTTGTATTGCATGATTTTAATATTATTAACAAGTTAAACTGACACTAGCTGAACCTAATCCAAATGGTTACATTGTGTCTTCAAGTATTGGGAAGTTTACCAATTTAATTTCAGCTGCACATTGGCTGTGGTTCTGTTTCTTTGAAGTAAATAATTCACAGAGATATGGAAGGGTACGGTGTGAAAACGAGAGATCACTGCTTATCCTTCCATATCTCTATGTCTCGCTCTCCCCTGACTCTCTGTCTGAAGAAAGGTCTCAACCTGAAACGTCACCCATTCCTCCTCTCCAGAGATGCTGCCAGTGCCGCTGAGTTACTCCAGCATTTTGTGTCTTTCGGTGTAAATCAGTATCTGCAGTTTCTTCCTACACAAAGTATTTTAGGATTCGGAGATAGGGAAAAGGGGAGGTAGGAAAAATAAGTTTATGATAGAGCGGACAGCAAGAAAAATTAAATGACAAAAGGAATACTAATATGTGGCAATGGACAACTAAAATCAATAGAAAATGAGGAGAGAGAAGAAATGCAAATTAATATCAGAAGTGTAATCTGAAAATTTTGAACTCAGTATTGGGTCTGGAAGACTGTAGAGTTCATAAGGTCATAAGCTCATAAGGAATAGGAGTAGAATGAGGCCATTCGGCCCGTCAAGTCTACTTCTCCATTCAATCATGGCTGATCTATCTCTCCCTTCTAACCTCATTCTCCTGCCTTCTCCCTATAACCCCTGACACCTGTAGGAGTTGTAAGACAAGGCGAAATCTCTCAAACTTCATTCGTGCAAATTAGCCATATACTGAGTGAGAAAATGCACCCACTAAATACATAGTTCCCATATCATCATGAGCCATAAGTAAACTGTTTCCACTGGCAAGCAGCAACCTGAGATCTTAAAGTAGAAGCTTAAAGTATTTCAACAAAGAACCAGCAGGGGGAGATGAGGATTTTTTTTTTTTTAGTTTTTCACAAAGCTGAAATGGTCATGGTCAAATACTGGGAATGAAGGAAAGGAATGGGTCATGGGAAGATTCTTTTGAGTGGAATGTGCAGCATAGCTCTATAAACAACCAGCAAGGAAGTAGTGGTGGACTTCTACCGTACTTCATGATATTTTAAATTGTGGAAAACATTGTTAATTTCATCCTCCGCCCATCGGAGGGTAATGCAATTGCATAGTTTGAAATTCTTCCTGAGTTATTAAGTGGGGGTGCAATGTTGCTTTTAAAAATATTGCAAATGAATGCCAAGGTCTATCTAGGGTGCCTCATGAGCATGTTCATTCAGTCAGTAAGATCATGACTGAGCCTTGCAATGCCTCCCCCCACCCCCAACACTCCCCTTCCACATACATCCCTTCCTCTGGCTTCACAATTTGAAACTTCAATCCTTTTGCCTCACACAGGAGGTTGAGTGGTGATCTTATAGAGGTGTATAAAATCCCCAGAGGAATAGATGGGGTAGCTGCACAGAGTCACTTGCGCAGAGTAGGTGAATGGAGGACCAGAGGACATAGGGTTAAGGTGAAGAGGAAAAGATTTAATAGGAATCTGAGGGGTAACGTTTTCACACAAAGGGTGGTGGGTGTATGGAACAAGCTGCCAGCGGAGGTAGTTGAGGCTGGGACTATCCCAACGTTTAAGAAGCAGTTAGACAGGTAAATGGATAGGACAGCTCTAGAGGGATACTGGACTAAGTGGGACCAGTTGGGTCCCCCAACGCAATATTCCACCTCTCCACCAATGGGGGGGGGGGGGGGGGGGGGGGGGGGGGGGGTGTTCTGGAGCGCTAGTATGAGTGTGGGCTGAAGGGACTGGTTTCCAAGGCTAGTATGGACATTGTGGGCCAAATGGATTCTTGGGCTGGCAGCTCAGTCACTTGGGCCAGGTGGGCTAGCAGCTCAGTCACTCGGGCCTGGTGGGCTGGCAGCTCAGTCACTCAGGCCTGGTGGGCTGGCAGCTCAGTCACTCAGGCCTGGTGGGCTGGCAGCTCAGTCACTCAGGCCTGGTGTGCTGGCAGCCGACTTACTCATGGCTGGTGGACTGACAGCTGACTCACTCTCGGCTGGTGGGCTGGCAGCCGTCTCATGGCTGGTGGGCTGGCAGTTGACTCACTCATGGCTGGTGGGCTGGCAGTTGACTCACTCATGGCTGGTGGGCTCACACATACCTTCCATCATACACACACCCTCCCTCACACTCACACCATCCATCTCACATCACACACTCTCACACACAACATATATATGACAGTAAAACTCTTGAATCTACTCACGCAGTTGAACGTGACCTCTCCCCTGAGAGAGTAAAACTAATGTGAATAAGAGTAAGAAGACTTGCATGGGTTGCTCGGGCAGGGACAATTATTTTTACACAGAGAGTGATAGATGCATTGAATGCACTGCCGAGGAGGTGGAAGAGTCAGATTTGATAGTGGCATTTAAGAGACTTTTAGATAGATACACGGATGGATAGATCAAGCAAGTCAAGTCAAGTCTACTTTATTTGTCACATACACATACAAGATGTGCAGTGAAATGAAAGTGGCATTGCCTGCAGATTGTGCAAAAATCTACAGAACGGAATATAACAGAATCAATATTTACATATTAGAAAAAAAACTGTAATTTTATAAAGACACAACAACAGTAAATTAGTAAATTAGTCCCTGGTGAGATAAGAGTTTACAGTCCTGATGGCCTGTGGGAAGAAACTCTGTCTCATCCTCTGTTTTCACAGCATGACAGTGGAGGCATTTGCCTGACCGTAGCAACTGGATTAGTACGGGTGTCAGAGGTTATGGAGAGAAGGCAGGAGAATGGGGTTAGGAGGAAGAGATGGATCAGCCATGATTGAATGGTGGAATAGACTTGATGAGCCGAATGGCCTAATTCTGCTCCTATCACTTATGATCTTATGACATGATATACAGGGAATAGAAGGATATGGATCATGTGCAGCCCATCTCCACGTACCTCGGTGTGAAGCTCGACAGAACGTTGTAATTCAAACAACACCTGGAAGGTGCCCAGGCAAAGACAAGCACCCGTGCCGCACTGATACGCCGCCCAGCCGGCACCACATGGAGAGCCAGGACAAAGACACTGCGCATGTCCACAGTGGCCCTGGTTTTCTCAAGCGCCAAGCACTGAGCCCCGGTCTGGTGCCGTAGCCCTCAAGCCAAGAAGCAGGATGCTGCCCTCAACAGCGCCCTGCCGACTGTCTCCGGACGCCTACGAGCCACCCCAGTAAAACAACTGCCCGTCCTTGCTGGCATCGCCCCAGCCAACATCAGACGAGAAGCAGCCACGCTGGCCCTCTCTCGAAAGGCACAGACCAGTGAATCCCACCTCCTCCATCAGATCGTCACAGAGATACCACAACGAGTGTGCCTCAAGTAACGGAACCCCTTTGCCACGCAAGCCCAAGAGCTGCTCTGCACAACACCGGCTGACGCTTCTACGGCCGCCTGGGTCAAGACGAGATGGAGAGGCCAGTGGAAGTCAGCAGAACCATCTAGGCTACACCATAACATCGATGACCCCATGGACGTCCCTGGCCAGGACCTGCCCCAAAAGCAGTGGACAACCCTCAACCGCTTGAGGACAGGCGTCGGACGCTATGGAGTAGCGATGAAGAGGTGGGGCCTCGTGGACAGCTCATCCTGCGAGTGTGGGGACCCAACATAGACAGTGGAGCACATAGTCACCAGTTGCCCCAAACACCGGCCACCGAATGGTGAACGAGGTCTGATTGACCTGGATGATGACATGTTGGCCTGGCTCGCCTCGATGGAGCTGTAGGTCTAATAGAATGCTATTTATTGTCATTCAAACCTAGGTTTGAACGAAATATAATCTCTACAGTTTTTTACATTACAAAACAATCCAAGACCCACACTTAACACAGTTTACATAAACATCCATCACAGTGAGTCTAAAAGACATACGACAGAAGAAGAAGTTCATGTGAAGGCAAAATGAATTAGTTTAATTAGCATCATGCCTGTCACGGACATGATGGGCTAAAGGGCCTGTTCCTGTGCTACACTGTTCAATGTTCTGTACTAATAGCGGGATAATATTCTGGCACAAATTTATTAAAACTGATCAAGCATCCATTTTCCCTTTGGAGCTTTATACCTGGTACTGCAACAGCTTCGATCAGTGACATTAGATCTTGGCTTCCAATGCAGTGTTAAATGATGAGCATCACATAAGATATACCCTAGGACACAAAGTGAATGAATGAATGAATACGTTTATTGGCCAAGTATTCACAAATAATGAATTTGCCTTGTTGCTCCGCACACAAGTGACAATGACGTACAGTGACAGTTAGGAATGACACATAAAACATTAAACATTAATAATAAAACACTATTGATTAAACATGTGAATTAAATAAAATACCAGAGCAAAATGAGGCTACAGATTTTTGGTTATTGAGTAGAGCTACTACTCGTGGGGAAAAAAACGGTTTTTATGTCTGGCTGTGGCAGCTTTGACAGTCCGGAGTCGCCTTCCATAGGGAAGTGATTCAAAGAGTTTGAGGCTAGGGTGAGAGGGGTCAGAGATGATTTTACTTCGGAGTCACGTGAGTGACTACGTGAAGAAGGGCCGTCCGTCTGCGTGCGCGTCATTACGTCTGGACGCAAACGCGCGACGGACTGGCAGAGGCACTGTGTCCTCCCAGTCCGTCAGGATGGGCAGGTAAGGAAAGTTGAATCACTTGCCTGCGCTCTTTCAGGCTTGAAGCTTTTTTTTTAGCTTCAGGGCCCAGATGTTGAGACGGTCCACGGGGAAGTCGGCTGCCGATGACTGCAGCATTTCCCAGTAGTGGGCGATGATCTTATTTCCCGACATTAGCGCTGGCAGCAGACCTGCAGGAGACTTGTTGCAGGAGAAGGAGCTCCGTTGATGGTCCTGCAGTATGGGAAAAACCACCCGCAAGTCAAACAAACCCATTGACTCAGGTGAGTCCGGGGGGGGAAAGGGATACCCTCCCTCAACGGAGAGCGTCTGAGGACAACTCTCCCACATAGGAGCAACTTTTTGGAGAAGTTGCTCCAACAATGACCTGCTCTAAAGGAGGGAGCTGTGTCAGCCTGTGGCCTACAGCAGGCAGTACCGGGAGCCTCGCACTCCCTCCACAGTGCCTTGTGCACTGCCCATTGCTTCCTCCTTACTCGAGGGTAGCTTTGGTGACCAGGACTGGGCTGGTCAAGAAGAGGGGACGATGGCTGAAGATCTCGGGAGTATGCAAGGGGTGCAGGAACAGGAAGAGCTGCTAGGTGTGGTGGACTGCTACGTGGCAACCCCACGTGCAGGAGGCCGTTAAAGGCCAAACCAGCGGCCAGCATTAACCACCTCTCCAACAGGCCCCTACAGGAGAGGTGGTCAATGAGGCCTTAGAAATGTATACAGCTCCAGAGAACTGTGAGTCCCTTAAAGTGCCGGCTGTAAACAGCCAAAAGTGGGGGCATGTTGGGGCAAATATTCAGAACCAGGAGCTAAAACTGCAGTGGATCTTCAGGCTCCTGACGTCAGCCATCATATCGTTTGCTTGTTCCGTGGACAAATACGGAGATGACCACAACATTCGTAAACAAATCATAAGATCTGCCATAACATCCTAAATTTGCGGGGTTGTGCAAAACCCCAGCCACTGAGCCAGACCCACTGCTCTTTGGCAAAAACCTCACAAAGCATATGAAGGATATGGAAGAGGCCTTAAAAAACTTTCAGTCTCATGAGGGCAGGCCCGGGACGAGCAAACCAACAACAATAATTCCTAAGCAGCAGCACCCCATCGCGTCCATCAGTCGACGTCTACCATATGGGACTGATGAAAGCTCGGGGTCCGCATTCTATCCCCAGAAGTCTTCTTTAGACCAGGGCCCAGAGCAGATCACATGGTAAATGCGCCACTCCCCAACGTCACCGCTATGTCAGACAACGTGCAAGACTCATTGGACCGGCAGGAAACAGAAGAATACCCATAACCATGGAGGTAGGTAGGTCTGGTTCCTACCAGCATATAGAAAATAGGGGCTTAATACTAACAGGGGGGAGAACCAGTTTTAAGAAGCACGGGAGTCTATCACGAGTGATCAGTATATACTCAATGGCTTTAGTGGATACAAAATACAATTCATACTAGAAAAATTGCCACCAGTTCAACATTCACCCCAGAGGGTATTTTCCCTCTTCGTTAGAGAAACGAGAGGGACAAGCTGAACTGGTGAAACTCATTACAAAGGGTATCATGGGGAAACATGAACCCTTGGAATTCATATCAAATATACGTCACTAAACCCAAAAAAGATGGTGTATGTCGCATCATCATTGACTTAACTTCACTAAATATGTTTGTTAAGTATATACATTTCAAAATGGAAACGGTTGTTACTGCCAAACAACTAGTTTCCAAGGGATACTTCATGGCAAGCATTGATCTTAAAGATGTTTACTATTTAGTACCATTCACAAGGATCATCGCAGATACCTGAAATTTACCTGGATGGGGCAGCTATGGCAGTTTAAAGCGTTACCCAATGGATTCACATCAGCCATAGATTATTCACCAAGACACTAAAACCAGCTCTGGCAATATTCAGAAGACAAAAACATATTGTCATGGCATATCTTGATGATATCTTAAATAATAGGTAAGACCATGGAATTGACTATGTTAGCTGTATCAGCTACCAAACAGTTATTCGAAACCCTGGGATTGTCTTACATCCAGATAAATATGTTGAACCCATCCACAATCATGGACTACTTGGGCTTCACAATTAATTCAGTCTACGTGACTGTAACATTGCCAAGAGACAAAACAGTTGAATTGGCACAATCATGCAACAATTTAATGGTCAACGAACTACCAACTATTCGACAAGTAACAGAGTAATTGGGAAAATTGTAGCAGCATTTCCGGCTACACAATTCGGACCTTTGCACTGTCAAAACTTACAAAGAGCAAAGGTACAGGCACCAAAACACCATACAGGTCATTATGATCGTGTCATGAAGTTACCCACTGAAGCAATATCAGAACTACAGTGGTCGGCAAAGAACGTTTGGCATAGTTTCAGCCCCATTATCATCACTAACCCTACGTTAGTTATCCAAACAGATACCAGTGCTCAAGGCTGGGGAACAACTAACTATATATCCAGCACAGGTAGTAGATGGACTAACCCAGAGTCATCATTACCACCTACACTGGGCATTAATTATCCAGACATGTTGGGTGACTTTTATGGTTTAAAAGCATATGCACAAATATGCATCACTTGCATGTACGGTTACAAATAGATAATACTACGGTGGTGGCCTACATTAACCATATGGGCGGCATAAAATCGGTATCATGCGACAAGTTGGTCATCACAATTTGGCAATGGTGTGTCAAAAGACATATTTGGATATCAGCAACTTACCTGCCAGGTAAGCTAAATACAGTGGCAGACACCAGGTCACGTAAATTTAATGACAACATCGAATGGATGTTAAACCCCCCAAAATTTGCAAAGGTTATCAAGCAATATGGCACGCCAGATATCGATTTATTTGCATCAAGGCTAAATCACCAGGTACCTATGTATGTCACTTTGGAACCAGACCCTGAGGCAGCAGCAGTAGATGCGTTCGCGCTGGATTGGGGAAATTCTTCTTCTATGCATTTCTTCCCTTCTGCCTCATCAGTCGGGGACTACGCACAATACAAATGGACTCTGCTAGTCACTCACGTGACTCCGAAGTAAAATAGTAAGATTAAACGAGAACTTACCAGTTTGAAGTTTGATCTGTAATTTATGAGGAGTTACGATGAGGGATTACGTGCCCTCCGCTCCCACCCTCAATAATATGGGTCAAACTGATAAACTGATGTCTCCTTGTCTTTACTATGTTTACTTCAATAACTGTGTCTATCTGTGATTCCACACCGCTGCTTTGAAGTATGCCGCGCATGCGTGCTGAGCGGGCTCTTCACGTAATCCCTCATCGTAACTTCTCATAAAATACAGAACAAACTTCAAACTGGTAAGTTCTCGTTTAATCTTACTATTTTGTCTCTCAAAATCTCATGTCTTTTGAAACTCATCTCATTTGCATCCCTCACTTGCAACTTGGATTTAATGTTCATTGTGAGGAATGGAGCTCCACATTCATGATATTCATTTTCAGTGTCAGAGAGGTTGAACAGAAATAATTGTCACATATCAAGTTGGTAAATGTGAACTTGGACTGAAATAATTTGATGCAATTTTCTATGGTGCATTTGCCATGTACTTACAGGGAAAGTACAGGTGCTTCACAATATGCCCTTTTCAAGCAGAACAGCATGTCTTTGAAGCAATTCTCTGAGTCCGACACTTAATCGAACGTCTGCTTCTGCCTCAAGCTGCTGTACTGCTAATAAATAATAATGAGAGCTATTTGCCTTGGTCTTATTTTAGTTTAGTTTAGTTTAGTTTAGTTTAGTTTACAGCGTGGAAACAGGCCCTTCAGCCACTCGTGTTCACACCGACCAGCGATCCCCGTATTTTAACACTATCCTACACACACTGGGGTAATTTTTTTACAATTATACATTCATACATGCCAACTGGTATTGCTACAAACCTGTATGCATTTTGGAGTGTGGGAAGACACCGAAGATCTCAAAGAAAACTCATGCAGGTCACGGGGGGAATGTCATGGAAGAGTACAAACTCCGTACAGACAGCAACCTTAGTCAAGATTGAATCCGGGTCTCTGGCCCTGTAAGGCAGCAACTCTACTGTTGTGCCATCGTGCTGAGATATATAACAATGGGTTTTGATAAGATTGCCACCCCATGGAGAATCATGAATTAAATGCCCACAATTTCCTCACACACACCACTGGCGGACAAAGATCTGTGTTTGGAGCAGACATTTGGAAACCAGTGGTTCACACAGCAGAGTCCCACAGGAGGATATCTGGAATTGTTGGACACGTTGCACTTTTAAAGCTAAACGGCAAAAGTAATTTGTGAAACATTGCAGAGTGAAGTTGCTGGCACTGCTAATCTGTAATGTCCTTGACACATCTGCATGAACGACAATACCCTCCATTCCCAAGCACAAACACATTTCACGTTAATAGACACAAATATTTACCAAAATTAAAATCAGGCAGCAAATCTTCTGGTCTTTTGGTGTTTATTAATTTCCAGCCATTTTGGAAGACAAATGCTAGCTTATTTCTCAATTCATCAGCCGGTGAACAGAAGAAATTGCAAGATATAAAATCACTTAGTTGCCAAGCACAACGGCAGCAGTGCTTTGTATCTGTACCCTTTCAGACACTGCAAACAATGCTTTAACCTTGAATCAGTAATGAATGAAAATCGAGCATGAAATGTTGGTTATCAGAATGTAGCGTTTCAGTCAACCATCACTGAGGACAATTATAATGGAACAATGAATGTATTTTAATGTTGCTCGTGAAGGAGTTCCTTTAAACTACAATACAGAGGTAGGGCACTTGCAAACGCCATGGTGTCACTTCACCGTTTACCTGTTCAGTAAGGACATGGAAATAGGTCCGTTAGTCGCTAACTTCTTTTTGTATTCTTTCGTGACCTTCTGACAGATATTCATAATGATATCTGACAGCAGATGCTCAATTAGTTTCATAAAGGCGTTCTTTAGTTTTGTTTAGTTTAATTTGGTTTAGAGATACAGCATGCAAACAGGCCCTTCGGCCCCCCAAATCCATGTGACCAGCGGACCCCACATAATAACACTATCCTCCCCACTCTAGGTATAAATTTAAAGTTTTACAGAAGCCAATTAACCTACAAGCCTGTAAGTCTATAGAGTGTAGGAGGAAATTGGAGCTCCCGGAGAAAACCCTCGTAGGTCACGGGGAGAACGTACAAGCTCCGTACAAGCAGCCCCTGTAGACAAGATCAAACCCGGGTGTCTGGCGCTGTAAGGCAGCAACTCTACCGCTGCGCCACCGTGCTGCCCTGTTAAGCACATTTCTATTGACGACATGTACTACATCTTGGCAGGACAAATCAAAATAGGACGTACATGGCAAATGGTAGGGAATTGAAGAATGCAGGTGAACAGAGGGATCTGGGAATAACTGTGCACAGTTCCCTGAAAGTGGAATCTCATGTAGATAGGGTGGTAAAGAAAGCTTTTGGTGTGCTGGCCTTTATAAATCAGAGCATTGAGTATAGAAGTTGGGATGTAATGTTAAAATTGTACAAGGCATTGGTGAGGCCAATTCTGGAGTATGGGGTACAATTTTGGTCGCCTAATTATAGGAAGGATGTCAACAAACTAGAGAGAGTACAGAGGAGATTTACTAGAATGTTGCCTGGGTTTCAGCAACTAAGTTACAGAAAAAGGTTGAACAAGTTAGGGCTTTATTCTTTGGAGCGCAGAAGGTTAAGGGGGGACTTGATAGAGGTCTTTAAAATGATGAGAGGGATAGACAGAGTTGACGTGGATAAGCTTTTCCCACTGAGAGGAGGGAAGATGCAAACAAGTGGACATGACTTGAGAATTAAGGGACAGAGTTTAGGGGTAACATGAGGGGGAACTTCTTTACTCAGAGAGTGGTGGCTGTGTGGAATGAGCTTCCAGTGAAGGTGGTGGAGGCAGATTTGTTTTTATCATTTAAAAATAAATTGGATAGTTATATGGACGAGAAAGGAATGGAGGGTTATGGTCTGAGCGCAGGTATATGGGACTAGGGGAGAATACGTGTTCGGCACAGACTAGAAGGATCGAGATGGCCTGTTTCCGTGCTGTAATTGTTATATGGTTATATGGTTATATGGTTATGACTTGCAATACAAGTTATGAAAGTTTGGCCAGGCTGTGTTTTGGTTCCACACGCACAACATGGAGGCCCTTTTGACATAAAACAAACAAGCAGACCTTTGCCGCCGTTAAAGTCTGTGGAAATATTTGTCGTGTTATAAAAATAATTTGGATGTAGGTGAGTGAAGGTGTCGGGAGAGTGAAGATTAGGAAGACTCCCAGAGTCATAATTGCCAGCTCAATTCATCTGGCTCACAGTCATTCAAGAGCAGTGTGGTTGCATTAACAACCTTAATGACAATCTAAATCTCAGATCAAATTCCCATCTTCAATATATCCTTTAATAAAGCTTCCATTGCCTATCTCTTGGCCTTAATTATTGCATCCACTCTCCCTTGATGATCAAATTAAAAGGTACCAGCTGGAAATGAAACTAGTCTTCTTCACTGCGTCCTAAATCCGCACTCACCTTGAGGGAAGGAGAGATGCCCTCTGATATCAAGATTTTTCACACTGATTGCAGCCGTTGGTTGATAAAGGATTCCAAAAATACACATTTTTATAATCTAATATTGATTCTGATTTCCTACCTTTTCGCATTCGAGGGCAATGCAAAGATTCGGCGACACAAAGATCTTCAGCGAACGCTGCAGGCGACCCACTGCCTGTCGGATTTACTGATTTTAAAAAGGGCAGTGTAAGTGAATTTCACCAGACAAGAAGAGGCAGCTGCTCCTTGCAAGATAGCTGAGTAAAAAGCTGTCCTGAGCTAAAGACCAAAACATCTAACATTCGCGTTACACATTTGTTTCCAGCTCAGTACGCTAACTTTCTGAATTTGTTTAGCTTAGTTTAGCAATACAGCGTGGAAACAGGTCCCTCGACCCACCGAGTCCACGCAGACCAGCATTCACCCCATACACTTGCACTATCCTACATGCTAGGGACTATTTATAATTTTTTTTAACAATGCCTTAGGGACCATTCTTCAGACTATCTTCAGTTTTAGGGACATAAGGAACTGCAGATCTTGGCTTATCGAGTAAAACATTAAGCCATTTGAAATACATTCCAAGTGCTAGAGTATCTCTGCGGGTCAGCCACTGTTTGTGGAAGGAATGGACAGGTCTGAAGAAGGGTCCCGATCCGAAATCTCATTATTTATTACTTCCACAGATGTTGCCTGACCCCTGGAGGTGCTCCAGCACTTTGCACTAAGCGTTATTTGCTTATCATGTATCTATACACTGTAAAAGGCTCGATTGTGATCATGTATTGTCTTTCCGCTGACTGGTTAGAACGCAACAAAAAGCTTTCCGCGTGTGACGAGTGACAGTAAACTAAGCTGAAACCTTGTGCTCAAGTTTGGGTGATTGCTTATCGAGCATAGTAATCAACAGACCAAAAGATCGTCCTGAGCTTGGGAAGAATGGCAGCACATCAGAAGATGCAAAACATACAAGAACACAAGAAAAAGGGAGCAGGAGGAGGCCAGCAAGTTTCTCAAGCCTCACCCTCCATTCAGTATGATCATGGTGGATCTACACTGGTTTCAACTCGTCTTCTGTGCCCAAACCCATAACCCTCCATTCCTTGATCTTTCAAATATTTATAATTTTCTGAAACTACAGGTGTTAGTTCTAGATGGAAGAGGAATGAGTGTACAGGAAGGAACTGCAGATGCTGGTTTAAACCGAAGATAGACACATAATGCTGGAGTCCCACTCTCCCGCTGAGTTACACCAGTGTTTTGTGTCTATCTTTGGAAGCTAAATGTGCATTATCAAAGCCCTAAGTCCCAATGGTCATGACAAGCAGGTCACCTTTAAGAAAGACTGAGCCAAGCCTCAAATGACTGGTGAAGATGGGCATCTGATAAAAGGGTGTACAATTATGAGCAGCATAGACGGGGCAGATAGAATCATCTTCACAGAGTGCAAATGGCAAATATCGGAGGATAGGTGTACAGGAAGGAACTGCAGATGCTGGTTTAAACCGAGGATTGACACAAAAAGCTGGAGTAACTCAGCGGAACAGGCAGCATCTCTGGAGAGAAGGAGGGTGACGTTTCGGGTTGAGACCTTTCTTCAGGCTGAAGATAGGTCTCGACCCAAAACGTTACCCGTTCCTTCTCTCCAGAGGTGATGCCTGTCCCGCTGAGTTGTCCAGCGTCTTGTGCCTAATTTCAGGATAGAGTGCACAGTTGTGCTATCCCAAAACAGCGGGTGTGACTTCCAAATTGTTCTTTTTTCTTATGTCTCGTTATAAATATTATCCCATGGGCATCAGTTTTATATACAAAACTAACAAATGGCACCCTGCCAAATGTTGTTTGCAAACACACACACACACACACACACACATCAACTTCGCAGTCTTTATCCACTCTCTGTTACCTGATCAAACAGCTCCATCATATTACTCATTTGCCATTTCACATCAACAAATTCACCTCAGATCCTCTTTATTGATCAATTATTGTTCAAGTGGCTGTTATTTTTCTCCTTATTACTCTTTCTGAAAACCATAACATGAAGCCAACTGGTCTATAATTGTGGAATCCAGGAGCTGCTGATGCTGTGTTTATACCACAAAGTGTTGGAGTTACTCAGTAGGTCAGGCAGCATCTCTGGAGAAAAAGGATAGAAAATGGATCCTTTCTCTCCAGAGATGTTGCCTGACCCACTGAACACTCCGGCACTTTTGTGTTTATCTTTGACCTATAATTGTGTTTCATCATTCCAACCACGTGGCTTTATCCGTGAATCCGAGTGAAATAGGGACGTTATTTTCCTCACCTCACATATTTCAAACGGGCTGGGAGAAGTGTCCCGGCCTGAGACGTCACCTATCCATGTTCTCCGGAGATGCTGGCTGACCCGCTGAGTTAATCCAGCACTCTGTGTTTTCTTTTGTGAACCAGCATCTGCAGTTCTTTGTCTCTAAACTTCAACTGTTATTTTCTGAGTTCATCTCCGGGAACATTTGTACTAACTAGAGCATTATTACAATGCTGACGACTATGTGGAAACATATTCAATGATTAAAGCCAGGTTGTAGAAGTCAACAGCATCAGGTCAGGTGTGGACAAGTTACAAGAACAATGAAGGAAAAGGCCTGCAAATATATGGAAGCATATTAGGGCTAAAGAATGACCAGAAATTTCAGTTAACTTAATCATCCTTTAAAATGGGCAAGCTGGATATTCAACAGTATCATTACTATAGAGACACAAGGGACTGCTGATGTGGGAATCTTAGTAAACACAAAATATTAGGAGAACTCAGGGGGTCAGGCAGCATCTGTAGAAGGAATGGACAGATGACATTTGAAGGCTCAGACTGAAGAAAGTCCTGATTCTAAAGGTTACTTGTCCATTTCGCCCACAGGTGCTGCCTGACCCGCTGAGTTCCTTCATTTCATGTTTTGCATTGGTATCATTACTACAGCAGGGCAGCGTGGTGGTGCAGCGGTAGAGTTACTCCTGCCTTGCAGTGCAATGGTCCTGGGTTTGACCCTGACTACAGGTGTTGTCTGTATAGAGTTTGTACATTTTCCCTGTGACCATGGGGGTTTTCTCCATGTGCTCCAGTTTTCTCCCACACTGAGAAAAGATGTAAGGTTTGTAAGTTTATTGGTATCGGTAAAATAGTTAAAATTGGCCCCAGTGTGTGGGATAATCCTAGTGTATGGGGATTGCTGGTTGGCGCAGACTCGGTGGGCCGAAGATCCTGTTTCCACGCTGTATCTCTAAACAAAATTAAACTAAACTAAACTAAACAATAGTGGTTCGTGAAGGCCACTCAACATCATCTTCACAGGGGCACCAATGGAGATGAACAATAAATGAGAGCCTTGCTGGTGACATCCAGATTCTGAAAAGTGAATCAGGAAAGTCATGTCCCCTCAGAAAAAAGGGGAAAACCTGAGAAATGTTTGCCTGCTTTTTTTCCAGGTGAGTGATAGGGTTCAGCATTCAAACCCTGCAATTGAAGGGTGAAGCCAGTTTTGCCTCGAGCCTCATGTCCAGGAGATGGGTGAGCTGAAGCAAGCCTCTGCAAAAAGCTAGCCCAGGGCTTCAAACCAGGGCACGGCAAGTCCAGCAGAGCAGTTTTGGAGAGGAGTGGAGGCAGTAGCAGTCCAACAAGCAGTCCAGGCCATCAAAAAATAGCTGCAGTGGTTCACACAAAAACACTCAAAGCAGAAACATGCAGGGAAATGAGCAGCACAAGAAAATTTGTTGAGTTCTAAACTTAGTTCCAGCAATTACAGCCACCACTTTGCTAATTTTGAACTTGATTATTGTACTCGAGTGTGCTCCCTGCTGAATTGAAGGTGAATTGCAGCAAATTATGTGTGACAAGTGATTTGGATAGTCACAATGCTTAAGTAGTTAGCAAGAACAACAATTCAGATCGCACTGGCTCTATCCTAATTTTAATTTATCTGCATTGACAACTTACACTTGTGAAGCACTTTTAAAGTAATGAAATAGCCCAAGGAAACATAACCGGAGATAAATTAACTGGGCGAAATGAAGTTGATGGGGGACAGTTAAACAGACAGGATCACTAGCATCTCAGAGATGTGGATGGATTTAGGAAGAGAAGTTCAGAATCCTGAGGCAAGTTCTGGGACATTTGCCATTTTGAAGTTTACATTTTTTTTGAAAAGGGCAAGATTTTATTTGGGCATCAATGACACTCACCAAACAATTCATTATTTTTTTTTAATGATCTTTGATTTTATATAATGTTTGTAATAAGCAGAAAGGCTGATGGAAGTAGTAATAGAGCATAAATAGTTCTTTTGTATTACTGATAGTATTTTTGAGTAGGTTGTTAGCTTCTCAAGCATGGCATTTTATTTAAATGCTGTCCTGGCAGTTTGACTTCTAAACAGATAAAGCAGGTAATCATTCAGATATTGATTCTCCCTTGCAGCCTGCATGTTAACAAAGTGGAGCTCAGCCTTAGCTTGTGTAAAAACAACCTGGTAAATAGGCTGGGGTGTTTACAATGTTAAGGGTGCTATCTAAATGCAAGTCATCACTGAAGTGTTTTGGGGACGTTTCTGTGAAACAAAGGGCTTGATAATACCGAGAGCTCCTCCTGTCTTTATCTGGGTGAATCTTCATTGCACACATCTCCCTGTCCTGAAGCATGCATTTATTTACACATTGTATTTTTCAAAGATTTTACCTCAGACGTTCAAAGCAATGGATGTTGAGCTCACAAGAATAAATGCTTGAAGATCAAGATAACTTTTGGAAAATATAAAATATAACTTTTTTTTCCACAAGTTTATTGGAAGTAGTTCAGAGAAGGTATCTGGAGTTAAAGGCTAGATTGTCCTTTAGGACATGTTGAGTAAATGTGGCTTGTCTCTGCTGGAGAAAAATAAAACAATGTGCTGGGGAAACAAACTGGGTCAAGCAGCATCTGTGGAGGGAAATGGACGGACAGAATTGGGATTGGAATCCTTCTTCAGACTGATGAAGGATTCTGCTGCAATACATTATCTGTCCATTTCTTCTTCTTCTTTCCACTAATGTTCATAGATGTAGTCTGACCCATAGAATTCTGTTTAGTTTAGTTTGGTTTACGTGATACAGCGCGGAAACAGGCCCTTCAGCCCACCGAGTCCGCATCGACAGACGATCCCCGTAAACTAGCACTATCCTACACACTAAGACAATTTACAATCTTTACTGAAGCCAATTCTCCGACAAACTTGTACGTCTTTGGAGTGTGGGATGAAATCGGATCACCCGGAGAAAACCCATGCAGCTACAGGGAGAACGTACCAATTCCATACAGGCAGCGCCCGTCATCAGGATTGAACCCAGGTCTCTGGCACTTTAAGGCAGCAACCATACCACTGCACCACCGTGCCACCCCCAATTCATCAGCTCTTTGTTTCTTGCTTATAATTTGAACATCTACAGTCCCCTGTGTCTCTCTTGCCTTGTGTTTCTTCTGGACTTTAGAAGATAAGAGTGGATTTGACTAAAACATATGATTCTGAGTGGTCTTGACATGGTGGAAATGGAGAGGATGCTTCATTTCATGGGATAATCTAAAACTAGGGTTCACGGTTTAACGCCAACAGATCATCCATTTAAGGAAGGGATGAGGGAAATTACTTTCTTTCAAAATGACCATATGTAAGACGTAGAACATTTGAAAGGTTTTTTTGATAATTATTAAGGAAAGGGGTGAAAGGTTATTGGGAATAGGCAGTAATGCAGTATTTGCCTATGTACCAGTTTTTTTCTAATCCATCCACATTCAGTGTTAACCAGTACTCTTTTACTCTATTGTATGCTTATTCTGTATTTTTATTTTCTACTTCTACTATCTTGCACTATGACTATGACCAGACGCTAAACTGCATTTCGTTGTACCTATACTTGTATCTGTGCAATGACAATAAAGTTGAATTGAATTGAATTTACATAGATTTTCCTTAAGGCTCAAGTGATTCCTCATCCCCTGGCTTTCTCTTCCTGAAGTCCACAATCAGCTCCTTGGTCTTGCTAACATTGAGAGCAAGATTGCTGTTCTGGCACCAATTACCTAATTTATGGAGGACCTGGCATGGGGGGGGGGGGGGGGGCGCCATGAGGGAGGAGGGAGAACAAAAGTAGAGCTAGCGCGGGATACTTTGTAACTTTGTACGTGCTCTTTATGTGGAGACTTTTTGCATACCTTGGACATGCAAGCAAAGAATCTCACTGTGACTTGTCACGTGTGGCAAGAAAGTATTAGCTCATTCATTCATTATCCATCTCTCTTGTACTCTGACTTATCGGTACCCATCGTGCATCCCACAATGGTGGTATTGTCAGCAAATTTAAAGATAGCATCGAATCTGTGTCTGGCCACATGGTTGAGGGCATAGAGAGTAGAGCAGGGGACTGAACACGCAGCCTGGAACTACTCCAGTGTTGATGGTCACTGTGAAAGCTGCAAATTGGAGCAACAGCATCTCATATTTTGCTTGGACAGCTTACAACCCAGTGGTATTAATATTGATTTCTCGCACTTCGTAACCCCGGCATTCCCTCTCTCTCTATCCCTCCCCCACTCAAGTCACACCAGGTTCTAATTTTCCCCCAACAAACAGCTAACAAATGGCCTGTTTCCTTTATCATCATTATTTTTTTGCATATCTTTCATTCATTTGTTCTATATCTCTTCACACCATCTTCTATATCTCTCGTTATCCTTTCCAGTGGCTTTCTGTCAGAAGAACGGTGTCGGCCTGAAAAGTCCCCATTTCCTCTCTCCAGAGATGCTGCCTATCCTGCTGAGTTACTCCAGCATTTTGTGTCTATCTTCAGTGAGAAATATGTTGCTGTCAATTTGTACTGATTGAGATCTGCCGATATGGAAGGCAAGGGTTCAGTTGCATAGGGATGGGCAGATACCCAATGCCTTCGGTTTGATGAAATGTTTAGTCTGGATTTATGGTGCCAAAAGCCAAACTGCGGACTATAAGCAATGGCTTGATGTGTGTGTTCTTGTTCAATGGTGCAGTGGCTGAGTGGGGAGCCAGTGAGATTACATTCACTGTTGATCTGTTGTGGCAGCATGCAAAGTATAATGGTCCAAGTCCATACCACTTGGACCATTGGCAAGAGTTGACATGCAGTATAACTAACCACTGCAAAGCATTTCATCGCAATGGATGTGAGTTCCACCCGTCAGTGGTCATTGATGCCTATTACCTTGCTCTTCAGGGACACTGCTATTATTGACACAAAAAGCTGGAGTAACTCAACAGGTCAGGCAGCATCTCTGGAGAAAAGGAATAGGTGATGATTCAGCTGAAACCCTTCTCCAGTCTGAAGAAAGGTCTCGATCTGAAATGTCACCTATCCATTCTCTTTAGAGATGCTGCCTGACCCACTGAGTTACTCCAGCATTATCTTCGGTGTAAACCAGTATCTGCACTTCCTCCCTACACTGGCATTATTGATGTATTTTTAAAGCAGATGATGGCCTTGGTATTGAGGGGTTGCAGATGTCTGTGAAAACTCCAGATGGTTAATCTATGCAGGTTTTATTAATGTGGTCAGGTACAGCGTCAGTGCCAAATGCTTTCTGAAGGTTCACTATCGTGAGGGATCTTCTGTAGTCAGCTTCAGAGACAATGATCACAGTGCCGCCGGGAGACTCTAGGAGATGTGAAGGTCCATCATCGGTCTTCTTTTCAAAATGAACACAGAAAACATTGAGCTCGTCTGGGAATGATGCGTTGCCGTCACTTGAGCTATTTGGTTTCACCTTAGTTTAGTTGATTATTGTTACATGTGAAAGGTTATTGGGAATAGGCAGGAATGCAAGATTTAGAATATCATCAGAACCTATTGTTTGCATGTTATCAATCAATTGACATTAATCAGTACAATCAAGCCGTCCACAGTGCACGGATAAAGGATAAAGGGTACAACATTTAGTGCAAAGATATAACATTGAAGTCCGTTAATGTCTGATCAAATATAGTTCAAAGGTTTACAATGCGGTAGATCAGGACCACACTCTAGCTGATGAGAGGACTGTTCAGTTGCCAAAAACAGCTGGGATAACTGTTTCTGAATCTGGAGGTATATATTTTCAACCTCCAGCCTGACGGGAGAGGGGAGAAGAGGGAGTGATCGAGGTGAGGCTGGTCTTTCATTATACTGACAGCCTGGTCGAGGCAGCTTGAAGTGTAGATGGACTCACTGGTTTGTGTGATGGTCTGGGCTAAATGCACAGCTCTCTGCAATTCCATAGAGTAAATAATGGTGCCAGTTTGCCAAGCATAATGTGCCATAATGTCCTCATAAGGTGTCAATACTAATTATAAATCCAAACATTTATGTTAGCATTGCATTTATTTAGAATTTCCTCATTTCTGCTACTCATGTGGTGGACCATCACTTACTGGTGATTTTATTGGCTGAAAGTTATTACTTCTCATACCTAATATCCTAAGAAACAAATTGAGCATTGCCTAATATTATTATTTATTATTATTATTGTTATTATTATTATTAATATTATTATTATTATTATTATTATTATTATTATTATTATTATTATTATTAGTATTAGTATTATTATTGTTATTATTATTATTGATTGTGACAGTATCATTACTAATGATTAAAGCTAACCAGCGATGATTTTGAAAGATGGACACGTCTACCCTCAGTCTGAATGAGTGAGGATGCACCAAGGCCGTTAGAGTGGGATGGGTGGTAGGGTAATGCAGTCCATTTGCACTTTTAAGGTTAATATTTAACAAGGAATCAAAAAACACCATTACAGTAGTAGGGTTAGGACGCCACTAAGAGGTTGTGCCAGAGAAAAATGCTGATGATATGGAAAGGAGAGAATTAGAGGGATTTGGGCCAAACTCAGGCAAACAAGACTAGGTTAGATGAGGCATCTTGGTCAGCATGGGTGAGTTGAGCAGAAGGGCCTATTTACATGTGGTAGAGTCATGGAGTCATAGAGTGAGACAGCGTGGAAACTGGCCCCTTCGGCCCAACACGCCCACATCGGCCAATAATGTCCCACTTGCCTGTGCTTCGTCCAGATCCCTCCAAACATGTCCTGTCCATGTACCTGTCTAACTGTTTTTTAAACGATGGGATAGTCCCAGCCTCAACTACCTCCTCTGGCAGCTTGTTCCATACACCCACCACCCTTTGTATGAAAAAGTTACTCCTCGGATTCCTATGACATTTTTTCCCCTTCACCTTGAACCTATGTCCGCTCGCCTCGATTCCCCTACTGCATCTACCCGATCTATTCCTCTCATGACTTTGTACACCTCTATAAGATCCCGTCATCCTCCTGTGCTCCATGGAATGGAGATCCAGCCTACCCAACCTCTCCCTTTAGCTCACACCCTCTAGTCCTGTCAACATCCTCGTAAATATGTTCTGAACCCTTTCAAGCTTGACAATATCTTTCCTATAACATGGTGCCAAGACATGAACACACTATTCTAAATGCGGTCTCACCAACGTCTTATACAACTGTAACATGACCTTCCAACTTCTCTACTCAATACTCTGACCGATGAAGGCCAAAGTGCCAAAAGCTCATTGGCGAAGCAGCAGAAAATATTTATGCCTGGGAATCTAGAACTCGTGTAGGAAGGAACTGCAGATACTGGTTTAAACTGAAGATGGACACAAATAGCTGGAGTAACTCAGCAGGACAGGCAGCATCTCTGGAGAGAAGGAATGGGTGACAATTCATGGTAGAGACCCTTCATCAGACTGAGATCTGAGACTTCTTCAGTCTGAAGAAGGGTTTCGACCTGAAACGTCACCCATTCCTTCTCTCAAGGATGCTGCCTGTCCCGCTGAGTTACTCCAGCATTTTGTATCTATCTAGAACTCATGCAGCATTGCGATTGTTCACAGGCCTCCATTGTGTAGAGGTGAGATTCTCCGGTGTTTCCCAATTGCAAATTGTATTCTGACACGTCAGAGGTGAAAGATCGAATATTCCGGTTTGATGTGAGGGATGCACAGTGCATTCAGAAAGTATTAAGCCCCCTTCACTTTTTCCACATTCCAACTTTTTGTTACATTACAGCCTTATTTTAAATGGATTAAATTATTATTTTTTTATCATCAATCCACACACAATACCCTAAAATGAAGAAGCGAAAACAGGTGTTCAGACATTTTTGCTAAGCAATTAACATAAATAACTGAAATATCACAATTACATAAGTATTCAGATCCTTTGCTATGACACTCAAAATTGTCCGTAGACCTCCGAGACAGGATTGGGTCGAGACATAGATCTGGGGAAGGGTATAACATATTTTTTTTTCTTATCATGAACCATCAGCACCGAACTGACCAATCGGGGGAGAAGGACCTTGGTCAGGTAGGTGACCAAGAATCCGATGGTCACTCTGACGGAGCTCTAGAGTTCCTCTGTGGAGATAGGAGAACCTTCCAGAAGGACAACTATATCTGCAGCACCACCAATCGGGCCTTTATGGTAGAGTGGCCAGATGGATGCCACTCCTCAGTAAAAGGCACATGACAGCCCACTTGGAGTTTGCCAAAAGGCACCTAAAGGACTCTCAGACCATGAGAAACCAGATTCTCTGGTCTGATGAAACCAAGATTGCGAAAAAACACTTTGGCCTGAATGCCAAGCGTCACGTCTGGAGGAAACCAGGCACCGCTCATCACCTGGCCAATACCATACCTACGGTGAAGCATGGTGGTGGCAGCATCATGCTGCGGGGATGTTTTTCAGCGGCAGGAACTGGGAGATTAGCCAGGATTTAGGGGAAAGATGAACGTAGCAAACTACAGAGAGATCCTTGATGAAAACCTGCTCCAGAGCGTCCTGGACCTCAGACTGGGGCAGAGGTTCACCTTCCAACAGGACAACGACCCGAAGCACACAGCCAAGACAATGCAGGAGTGGCCTCATGACAAGTCTGTCAATGTCCTTGAGTGGCCCAGCCAGATCCTGGACTTGAACCCGATCGAACATCTCTGGAGGGATCTGAAAATAGCTGTGCATCGACGCTCCCCATCCAACCTGACAGAGCTTGAGAGGATCTGCAGAGAAGAATGGATATTACCCACATACAGGTGTGCCAAGCTTGTAGCTTCATACCCGAGAAAGTTTTAGGCTGTAATCGCTGCCAAAGGTGCCTCAACAAAGTACTGAATAAAGGGTCTGAATACTTATGTAAATGTGATATTTTAGTTATTTATTTTTAATTACTTTGCAAAAAATTATGTTTTTTGCAGAAAGCACCTGTTTTCTCTTTTTTTATTTTGGGATATTGTGTGTAGATTGATGATGAGAAAAAAAAATATATAATCCATTTTAGAATAAGGCTGTAGCATAACAAAAATGTGGAAAAGGTGAAGCGAATACTTTCTGAATGCACTGTATATACACTAACCCTCCGAGGAATTAAATAGAGGAAAAATATTTTTATTTGCACTTTCAGGACTTTGAACTTTATCAATTCAAACGTTCCATCAGGAACCAGGTGACAGCTGCACACATTCAGGGTGTACAATTTGAAGAAAGCTGATGACTATAGAGCTCATAGTAAGATTTGGCACTCACCTTCGTGAGTTAATCTGAGACTGCCACCCTGATATGATTTAGAAGCTCAGAGAAAATTAGGTGAAGGATTTCGACTGATCCATTTTCAATGTTTGTTGAGCCATACATGATCTTTATAGTGACTGGTTTGCTAATACACTGAAACAGATACACCTACCCAGCAAAAGCCGCAGCCTCGTTCAACAATCCAAAACCAATGTTATTTTGGATACTCCGGAAGGAAACTTTGTCACAGCTTTTCAGGGCGAAAATCAAGAATAATTATATGCTTCTACAGTGTATGCAGCAAATGCTTGTCTGTGTTTTGCCTCTTAACTCTGGTTCAATATGTAATCAGTGCTGTGATCTTATGCAAACAAAATCACGATAACTATCTCCCTGTTCTTTCAGTAATCCTCGTCAGATACGATATGATACGATAGAACCTTATTTATCCCATGATGGAAATTAATCGGCCAACAGTCATAAAAACACAAAATACATGAAATTAAAGTGACGAGTGGAAAGGATGGGGGTTGTGCTAAGATATGGAGGGGGGGGGGGGGGGGGGGGGGGGGGAGGGGGGGGGGAGTCAGTCTCAGTCTACCCCACGACAGAAGGGGAGGAGTTGTACAGTTGTGAATATGAATAAATTATTCGCACTGTGATGAAGATTTTTGATCTGAGGTATGCAGGAATTTGAAGAAGGGTCTCGACCCGAAAGATCACCCATGCTGTCTCTCCAGAGATGCTGCCTGTCCCACTGAGTTACTCCACCATTTTGTGTCTATCCAATGAATACGTTAGGAACTGCTGATATGAGAAATGCTTACTCAAGTATCAAGTTCCGATAGAAATGCACAAGAGGTCTTTTTTATATCCGAAAGCTGATGTTTAATTCTGTGTCGCATGCTGTGCATGTAGGGCAATCGATGATACACTAGCAACGCAAGCCATATAGTTTTGACTGTGATACCTCTCAGGCTGCTGATTTGAGGTATGGGATGCCATTTTTGACTGGTGAAACATGCAAAGATTGGGTCAAGGACACATCCACTGTTCAAAAATTGTGGCTGAGCCTTGTTCTTATTCCTGTCTGTGAAGGTAATCCCAAAACATCCATGGCCATTTCATGGTCGAGTACTCTCCTATCTGGATGCTCCATAAATCCTAAGCTCCTTGTTCCCATAGCAACCACAGTGACCAATTGCTAACTTGCAGTTTCAGGCTTGTTCTGATTGCGTGTTATATGTGTCCAACTTATAAATTGACTTGGTTTGCCTTGATATTATAGATTATAGACTAACAAAAAAAAACTGTATCAGAATGTAGAAAGATTGTGGATCAAATTTATCCAGAGCCCACACTCATCTGTAGAATAAGTATCAATATTTTTCTTGCTCTCGTTTTACTCAACGCTGCTTATTCTATTTGAGTTTCAATAATTAGTTATTCCAAATAAATTGTAAAAAAAGTTGTCATCACAGGCTCACAAGATTGGTGCTAAATAACTAAAGGGTCACCACAGTTTTCATCTGCTGACATCTATACGTCATTTATTACAATAGGTGTTCTTTATACCAGAAATATTTGGACCGTCTCGTCATTTTGTATGCTGTGATAAGAAATAATGAGTTCTCAGATGGTAATCCCATTGCTTGAGGGGATGAAAAAACTGAGCAGACCCAATGATCCAGGGATTGATTTCATGTGTGCGTTCATGTCGTTGGGGAGCGGGGACAGAGGTGTGAGTTTCAAGCTGCAAACGGCTGTAATGTGGCTGGACCAGAGATGGACAGAAAGCTTGTTGCCTGAGTCGCCGGCCTTAAGGACTCTTCGTCAGTGCCCTGTATGTGGCGACTCTTTGCATACTTTTATGTACTACATGCAAAACAAAGGCTTTCACTGTACCAAGTACATGTTGCAATAAAGGATCTATACAGTGCAAACCCATTCTTGTGCTCTACTATTCTATGTTATATCTGTATAGCAGACATGGCCATCACTGGGCTACGCTTGAATAAATGGGAATTATGGAGGTGGTGTCGGGACATGCGTTGTGTGTTATTCGAAGGGTGTCAGAGGTTATGGGGAGAAGGCAGGAGAATGGGGTTAGGAGGGAGAGATAGATCAGCCATGATTGAATGGCAGAGTAGACGATGGGCCGAATAGCCTAATTCTGCTCCTATCACTTATGACCTTATGACATTACTGTTGGAGTACTACTGTATATTAGTTTGTATGAAACGTGAAGGACTTGGAAAGACAAAGACAGACTTTGCATTCTTTTTCATAAATGATCTAATTTCCCAGACTCATTATTTCTCGTGAGAATACAACTGTGCCTATTAACGCTGGTACTTCGAGGCTCTGGTGGTAAAGGAAATTGTCACAGGAAATTATCATCGGAAGACATTTGCAGCCTTGTAAATGAAATGGCGCCTCATTTGGGTCTTGACGTGGTGGAATTGGAAGATAGAGAGAGTTCTGAGAGAGGCAATTAATGATTACTTGGAAGGGCTGGGACTTACGTCAGCCAGAATGTCTTTATCATGTCAGATGCTCTGATCACTGTGATTCAAATCTTTAAAGAAGTAACAATGTATCGACAAGGTTACACAAAAAAGCTGGAGAAACTCAGCGGGTGCAGCAGCATCTATGGAGCGAAGGAGATAGGCAACGTTTCGGGCCGAAACCCTTCCCCAGACTGATACTCCAATGTATCGACAAGAGCAGGGAAGTAGATGTGATTTACATGGCCTTTGAAATGTGTCTTCCAGCCGCCATGACTGCCTCTTTGTGTCCGCTGAGTTCACCCGTGATCATGGCTCTCAGTAGGACAGGGGCTTGGCTGTCGGGGCTTTTACGGAAGTGAAGAACTCACGCATGTCATGGCTGTCAGCATGTTGCTGAGCCATCTGTGCTCCCTCCATCCACCCGTCTGTTCTTTAGGTCACCGTTTGTTTTGTTGGAAATCTGCCTCCGGCTGCCTGCAAAGTTGTTTATTTTCCCTTGAATAAAGGTGGAGCCTCCAGCCCTGCAATCCTTTGTCTTTGACATGAAGGACCTTGACTCCATCCCATAGCAACCAATTTTGGCCCAGTCTTGCTGCCATTCCTAACCGACATGAAGTTGAGAAAGTCATACCAACATCTCCTAGAAAGGAAAGAATGGATCGACTGGGCTTATATTCACTGGAATTTAGAAGGATGAAAGAGGTTCTTATTGAAACATATAAAATTCTTAAGGGATTGGACAGTCTGGATGCAGGAAAAACGTTCCCCATGTTGGGGGAGTCCAGAAGCAGGGGTCACAGTTTAAGAATAATGGGTAGACCATTTAGGGCTGAGATGAGGAGAAACCTTTTCACATAGAGAGTTGTGAATCTGTGGAATTCTCTGCCACAGAAGGCAAAGGAGGTCAATTCACTGGATGTTTTCAAGAGAGAGTATGATATAACTCTTCGGGCTAACGGAATCAAGGGATATGGGGAGAAAGCAGGAACGGGGTACTGATTCTGGATGATCAGCCATGATCAGAATGAATGGAGGTGCTGGCTCAACGGACCAAATCACCTACTCCTACACCTATTTTCTATGTTTGGACCATTTGGAGAAAAATGCAAGGGTTGGGGGCTTTGCAACATCAGTCACCATCCGTGACCTGCTTCAACCTCATTAAAGCTCCCTCACTTAGCAGGACTAGAAAACACCCTCTCAGACTTGGCTACCCACAGAAATTCATCCCTCTTCCACAGTCACAAGTCCAGTCAAGTCACATTAAGTCAAATCAAGTTAAATCAAGCCTATTGCCATGAGCACAAGTACGATGAGGCACACATACAATAAAAATCTTGCCTGCAACATCTTCAGAGGCACATAGACTCAGACAGCACACGGAGGCAATGATTAAACATAAATTAGAAAGAAATTAGAAAGATATTCTACAAGAGCAAAAAGAAAAAGAGTATGCAAGGCGAGGGCTGCACGGTGGGGCAGTGGTGCTGTTGCCTTGCAGCATTGTATACATACAGGTTGTTTGTCTGTCAGCACGTGAAGCAAATCAGTCTGAAGAAGAGTCTCGACCCGAAATGTCACCCATTCCTTCTCTCCAGAGATGCTGCCTATCCCGCTGAGTTACTCCAGCATTTTGTGTCTTTTCGGTTTAAACCGGCATCAACAGTTCCTTCCAGCACCTGAAGCTAATTTGGCCACACTGCGGCATCCTACAGAACTCATCAGATGCCCAAATTTATGCAAAGAAAAGTTAGTAGATCAAGGTACTCATGATGATTGATGAATATCAGACCTCATGTGTATCACTACTTTCAGAGGAAGCAAGCTGAAGCCCGGAGAAGTAAACACATTAATAGATAATTAATTGAATTGGAACAGAATTACTATGCTCTCTTCTAAACTTGACTCTCCTCACTAAATTCTGGGATTAATCCACTTTACAAAAATGGGTCGCTGTGAACTGAATTCTTCCCTCTGCGAGTTTAACTTCATGAATTAAATTGTACAATGAACGTTCACATATATAAAGCACGTTGAACTGAATAAAATATTCTACGCTGCTTCAAAAGACATGTGTACAAAAGACATGTACAGAAGTACAAGAGGAGATATTTGGCAAAAACACCTGGACAAACAGAGAAGACGAAGAGAGAAGAGGAAGGGGAAGAGGGGAAGAGGAAGATAAGGATAAAGAAGAAGAGCGAAAAGCAGGAGGAGGAGGAGAGGATAATTCCAGCATAGAGCCAGTTAGATAACAGACACTGTTACCGAAGGATGTAAAATAGTTCACGGGCAAGAACCAAAGCCAGGGAGGTATAGTGACGCAGCGGTAGAGTTGCTGCCTTACAGCACTAGAGACTCGGGTTTCATCCTGACTACGAGCATCAAAGGTATCAAAGGTATTTTATTAGTCACATTCACATACACCGAGGTGTAATGAAGTGAAATGCTTTTTGACATTTTGCAGTACACAAAAGAATACAGACATAACACCAATGAGAGTTTTAAACACAAAGAACATCCCCCCACAATGGCTCCCACTATGAGGGAAGGCACAAAGTCCAGTCCCCAACCCCAGTTCACCCATAGTCGGGCCTATTGAGGTCTCCACAGTTGCCTCTACGGAGGCCCGATGTTCCTGGCCGTTCTCGCCGGGTGGTGGTGCTCCGGCTTCGGGAGAGTCCTCACAGCGGCTTGGGAACCCTGGAACGGCCGCCTCCGTACTGGAAGCCGCGGCTTCCTAAGCCGACAAGGCCGCGCCGGTTGGAGCTCCACAACTGGCGATCTCGTCGCGCGATCCCAGGCTCACGGTGTAAAGTCAGCGCCGCCGCCCGCAGCTGGCCGCTCCACAGTCCCGCAGCTCCGCGATGTTGTTCCCGCCGGTCTCAGCTCACCGGAGCTCCAGCGCGGCGACCCAGGCAAGGCATCGCCCGCTCCGCGATAGCGCTCCAGCACTGTGCCGCCGCCGAAGCCGAGGTTCTGGGCGGTCCCCGACAGGAAACGCCGCTCCAGGCCCGCTGGTAGGCCGCGAGGACGGGTCGAAGCTGCAGCCCGGAGAAAAGCTGCCTCTCCGACCAGGTAGGGACCCCTGAAAGGTAGTTTTGCCCCCCCCCCCCCCCCCCCCCCCCCCCCCCCCCCCCCCCCCCCCCCCCCCCCCCACACAAAAAAGTCTAGACCTCCAAACAAAACATTTTAATTCACTAAAAATAAAAATAAAACGGTGAAAAGACAGACAACTGCTGGCAGGGCAGCCGAGCACAGGACAGCGCCCCCTTCGAGACAGAGTGCTGTCTGTATGGAGTTTGTACGTCCTCCTTATGACGCCGTGGGTTTTTTTCCGGGAGATATGGTTTCCTCCCACACAACAAATACCTGCCGGTTTATAGGTTAATTGGCTTTGGTAAAAGCAATTGTGCATTGTCCCCAGTGTGCAGGATAGTGCTAGGTTACACGCCGATCATTGGTCGGCACGTACTCATTGAGCCGAAGGGCTGTATCTCTGTATCTGCAACTTAGAACTCAGATACCTCAGGGGTTTATAGGACGGGAAAAGTTTACAAAAGTAGGGATGGGTAAGCCGATGGGAAGTTTTGAAAACAAGAATGACTCTTTTAAATTGCCAGGTCTGAAGACAAATGAGGGCAAGGTGCATAATGGTGGTAGGAATTGATGCACTCCAAATAGTTAAAAATACCAATGGATTTGCCTATTATTTAAGCAAGTGTTTCAAACAATTAAAACACATCACTCTGCACGGAACCAAAAAGAGATCACAAATGAAGAACCTTGACTTGAAAATTATACGAAAAGAGTCCACTAAATAAAATAACTGCATAATAGCAGCAAACCTCAGATACGCTCAGTTTAATTGGCAAAAACAGGTGAGAAATGGCTTATCTTGCAGTCTTGACATCTATTCAATGCATGAGCGCTGTTTATTGCCTCTTAAGCTTGACAGCGTAACATATTGCATTTAATAGTCCTCCTTCTCTTACAAATAACATAAATTACGCCTTTACTAAACTTGAAGAATATAATTGTTTCCTAAACATTTAAAGGCATATTTAGTGTTGCAGTCACAGAACAAGAGGAAAAAAAAACTCAGCACTCAATACGACTGGAATCCTTGCCAATAACAAAGTGAGACTCAGCATTTACATAGCACCTTCCACAGCTCATCCCATCCAATGATGGCACTGCTGTGGGAAATGCTGCTGTCAACTGGCAGCTGTAAACACCAGCAAAATGGAGCTGGAAGAACTGCAGCCTGACAGCACCATCGATCCAATTTTGATCCTGATATTGGATGCTGTCTGTAAGGAATTTGCACATTCTCCCGGTGATCATATAGGTTTCCTTCAGGTGCTCCAGTTTCCAC
Organism: Leucoraja erinaceus; assembly: GCF_028641065.1. NCBI lineage: Eukaryota > Metazoa > Chordata > Chondrichthyes > Rajiformes > Rajidae > Leucoraja > Leucoraja erinaceus. The sequence goes on along the minus strand of NC_073378.1, from coordinate 121,746,293 downwards.
CCACATCCATGGTGTGTAAGTAGTGGCTGAGAAAATGGGATAACATAGCACAAGAGTGAACGGGCAATTGCTGGTCATTTTCAGGCAATTCCTTCCCTCCAGAGATGCTGCTTGTCCCGCTGAGTTACTCCAGCATTTAGTTATCATCTACAACGTCATTTTGCCCGACGTTTGTCACTGCTCATCCTTTCTTCTCCCTGTTCCTGTCTGGCAGAATGTAAAGGAGCTTGAAAGTGTGCATCACCTGACACAGAAACAGATTATTTCCCTCCATTATCAGGCTTCTGAGCAATCCTTCCGCAAGCTAAGGTACTGCGCGATTCCCTTCTACCCCCTTGAGGCCATTCGTACTGCGATGCGCTATAATTCTGGGAACTATATTCTGCATTCTGTATCTTCCACTTTGCCTTATCCTATTGTACTTGAGTTTGAGATAGACACAAAGAGCTGGAATAACTCAGCGGGACAGGCAGCATCTCTGGAAAGAAGGAATGGGTGACATTTCGGGTTCAAGACCCTTCTTCAGACTTTTGAGTTTGAATTGATTGTATCTATGTATGCTGTATCTGATCTATTTGGAAAGCATGCAAAACAAAGCCTTTCACTGTACCTCAGTAGATGTGATGATAATAAGCCTACAGCTATACTGAAAACTAATCACTAAAGGGCCTGTCCCACGAGCATGCGACTGCATGCGGCAAGCGCGACCAAACCGGAAGTGGGGGTCGCGCGGAGATCGAGTGATCCCCGTACAGGGCCGGCCCCACCAGCATGCGACTGCATGCGGCGAGCGCGACCAAACCGGAAGCGGGGGACGCGCGGAGGTCGAGTGAGTGACGTGAAGTTCGAACGAAGTCCGCGGGAAGTTTGCGCGTGATGTACAGCATCAAGAGGTGCGTACGGCGTCGAGATGCTGCGCACGCCCGTCGAGGCGGTGCGTACGGTGTCGAGGCAGCTGCGGGCCGGCAGGCCATTGCAGCGCGGAAATTTTGAACAGTGTCAGTTTTTCGGAGCCCCACGTAATGTCGGGACCAGCTCCGCACAACTCCATACGGCTCCGGGGATCGAAGTGGGACCAGCCTCGCGAGGCCGTACGGCTCAAGCGACCATGTTAGGTCATGCTTGCCGCATGGAGTCGCATGCTCGTGGGACAGGCCCTTAAATCACTTGTGACATTTAATTGTGGCACAGTAGTGCAGCGGTAGAGCTGTTTCCTTACTGTCGAATTGGGAGGTGCGGTGGAACTGTCCCGGGGTGCCACGCAGACCTGATCCACCCCTGAACAACCGTGCTGCCATGCCGCCGATGACCAGAACGCACCCCCAGGCCTCCCAGGGGACTGCGTTGAAGCCGGGCGGTGAGGCCTGTCTGGGCCAAAGGAGCCTCAGAGGTGGCGACGATTGGAGACTCAGCAGTAGCAGCGGGTGCCTCGGCAGCAACGGGCGCCTCGGTGGGGGTGGAGCCTCGCAGTTGATGAGCTTGAGAGGGGGAGGAGAAGACAATGGGGGCCAGACGTGGGGGGACAGCCATGAGGGACGGTGGGAGAGCTAAGGGTAGGTATGTTACAAAACTTACCTTCAGCGGCGCTGCAGTTCTGCCACTGGCTGTGTGCGTGACTTTGGCGCCTTTGATAGGGGGGGCGGGATTAAAATGCCGTTTTGCCTGCCTGTCGGATTCGATCTTTCTCAGCCTGCTCAGCTGCTGCAGAAAAATCGCTCCGACATCCATTCTCTGAAGTTTTTTAAAAACATCGCTGGACAATTTAATTGCTGGAGTAAAATAAAAATCGACTTCTAACGCCGTCAACACCGACAACAGGACGGATCTCCCGTATGGGACAGATAAAGGTAAGCCGTTTATTTTACATATAAACTTGCTTCTTAGGATTACTTTAATCCAAATTTCACCTTGCGAAAAGGTTATTGAGGCCCGATACGAACCGGCAGTGTTTTTCCTGCTGATATGGGGTTTAAATTCACCGCAAACCGCAACGTTCCAAACGATCGCGTTCCACAAAATCCCACTCGCAAGATGATTAAAATGGCCATTAATTTACGGGAATTAAACACTAAATTCCTTCCATTTGGCCTATGAATTCAACCCAATGAGATTTAAAAATCATGTTATACTGTGAATTCTTGTGTGAATGTTAACTTTTTCTTAAGAAATGGATAGATGTTTAGATCTAGTAATTGAATTTTGCAATTAGCTACAATTAGGTAACTAACTAATTATATGCTTTAATTTCAGGTCATCCAAGAAAGATTGTTTCAGATTTGTTTAAGAATGCTTCAATCTACAATAGCTGAAAATTTCATTCAGTTCTCTTAATTTTTAAGAAAGTTATGGGCTTTTGATTATCCTCGATCACAGCTTTTGAGTTAAGTCAGCGGAAAAGCAATAGGGAACAAGATGCTAATTTCAGAGTATGAAAATGGCCGTAACTCTTTTAATACAGAAGATATGAATGCGAATTGTGTCAAATTAAACTTCTTTTTATGCTTTATCTGATGGGATAAATTACAGACTTGATTTAAAAAATCTCAAAATTTTGTAACATTGCTACTAAGGGGGACCCGGTGTGGGGGATGGGTGAGGGGGAGACACTCTAGCTTAGAATCCTCTGCTCAAGGGATAACTCTGTGTTCATTTGTTTGTTTGTTCATTTGTTCCGGTGAAGGTGTTGTGCACACAGAAGCCATCCTACTGTCGTTGATATTAACTTTTGTTTTCACTCAATTTCAAGTTTTTGTGTACCTTGTGTGTTGTGACTGTTGGCAGACCAATTTCACTCCGTGGATGAATAAAGTTGTATCGTATCGTATCGTATCGTATCGTTACAGCGTCAGTGACCCGGGTTCGATCCTGGCTCTGGAGTGTGTGCACGCTCTCCCTGCGACTGCGTGGGCTTTCACCGGATGCTCCGACTGCCTCCCACATTTCAAAGGTGTGCAGGTTTGTAGGTTACTTGGCCTCTGTAAATTGTAAAATTATCCCCAGTGCCCCTAGTGTGTAGGATAGAACTAGAGTACGGATGAGCACTGGTCCGCGCAGAATTGGTGGGCCGAAATGCCTGTTTTAACATTGCACCTCTAAACCAAAGATTATAGAGTGGAGCAACGAAAAAAGTGTAGTATGACGTGTGTGATTGTCGACGCCATTTTATCGGCCTGCCCCTACGCTGTCATGGCGTCCACATCTACAGCTCACTGTTCGGTATAAATTGCTCTAATCGCCAATGTGGATGACTCAACCTGTCTTTCTTCAAAAAAGCAACATTTCACTCTTCATTCACTTCTAAATCTAGAGGTACTGCAATTATTATCCGTAAAGGAATTCCATTTAAATCAAAGAATACTATTTCAGATAAGGAAGGGAGATATCTTATAGTAGCAGGAGAGATCAATAATACGCCAATTACGCTGGTAAATATATATGCGCCCAACTTTGATAACCCTCAATTTTTTAATAAAATTCTGAACATAATTGCCGAATTTAATTATCAAAATGTTATAATTGGAGGAGACTTCAACTGTGTTTTAGACCCTTATTTAGATAAATCGATGCAAAAACAAAAAGGTAATATGAAATCTAAAACCAGTGAACTCTTACATACATATATGGAAAACACAAATATAGCAGATGTATGGAGGATTGCAAATCCGACGGGAAGGGACTACTCGTTCTATTCAACGGTGCATAAAACATATTCACGGATAGATTATTTTCTTGTGGATACAAAATTAATTACACACACTATGAATCCTAAATACCACATTAATGCGATTTCAGATCACTCTCCTTTAACCTTTGTTTTAAAATTAGAAGGAATGTCTATGAATAAATCGTTCTGGAGGTTTAATTCGCAACTTTTAAAAGACCCACAAGGGAGTATATATCTAAAAAAACAGATGGACTTATTCTTTGAGATAAATGATACACCAGATATATCCCCCACGCTATTATGGGAATCCTTTAAAGCATTTATTAGAGGAGTCATTATTTCATTTCAAGCTTATCAAAATAAAAAGAATAAGAAAGAACAAAGACATTTAGAAGAACAAATAAAACAATTAGATACAGATAATGCTAAAGATCCAACTATGGATAAACATAATAAAATCCTATTATTGAAATTCAAGCTGAATAAATTATTGTCAGAGAAAGTTATAACATTATTCCAAGTTACAAAACAAGAACACTTTGAATTCGGGGACAAACCCCACAAACTCTTAGCACGCCAGTTGAAAAAACGGGAAAAAGAGAATGCAATACTGAAGATTAAATCAGATAGTGGGGAATTATTAACACTACCCAAGGATATCAATAAAAGATTTGCTCAATTCTACAAAAATCTATATACATCTAAAACGTCAATAGATAATAATAAAATTTCAGAATTTTTGGAAGATTGTAACCTTCCAAAATTAGAATTGAGGGAACAAGAGGAACTGGGAGCAACAATTACTTCTAAGGAGATAGAAGACACAATAAAAACACTAAAGAATGGTAAAACACCAGGACCAGACGGATTCAGTAGTGAATTCTATAAAGCCTTTTATGATATAGTTACCCCACGATTACAGAAAATGTATACACACGCTTTTAAAGAGCAAAGCTTACCCGAAACATTAGCAGAATCAACGATCACATTAATACTTAAAAAAGATAAAAACATAGAAGAACCAGGCTCATATAGAGCTATTGCTTTGTTAAATACGGATCAAAAAATAATAGCGAAAACACTAGCCAGTAGACTAAGCAGGTATGTTAGTAGATTAATAAATGGAGATCAAACAGGATTTATACCTAAGAGACACTCATTCAATAATTTGAGACGTTTGCTTAACATAATGCACTCACATAAATCTCACGACCAAGAGTTATCTATTATCTCACTGGACGCAGAAAAAGCGTTTGATCAAGTAGAATGGGATTATATGATTAAAGTATTGCAAAAATTCCAATTGGGAGAAAACTTTATCGCATGGATAAAACTATTATATAACAAACCTACGGCTAGAATATTAACTAATAATATCTTATCCTCGAAATTTGAACTATCAAGGGGCAATAGACAAGGATGCTCATTATCACCGCTGTTATTTGCTTTGGTAATTGAACCCCTTGCTGAAAAAATAAGAACACATCCGGATATTTATGGTTATAATACAAAATACTCAAAGAATAAAATATCCCTATATGCCGATGATGTACTACTGTACATCACAAAACCACAAATTAGTATACCAAACATACTAAACTTAATTGAGGACTTTGGATCCTTTTCAGGATATAGAATAAATTGGAACAAAAGTGAAATTATGTCGATAAAACCAAAAGACTCAACACAGCTTCGGAAATTTCCCTTTAAAATAGCTACAGAAAAATTCAAATATTTGGGAATTGAAATTACTAGAAATTACCAGGATATGTTTAAAGCCAATTATAATCCCTTACTCAAGAAATTGAATAATCTGATTAAATTCTGGAAAACACTTCCGATGTCCTTAATAGGCAGAATAAATGCTATTAAAATGGTTTTCTTACCACAAATTCTATACCTATTTCAATCAATACCTATATACCTCCCAAAAAAGTTTTTCAAAAAATTGGACTCGGACATTACAAATTTTATATGGGATTATAAATCCCATAGAATACAAATAGCACACCTTAATAAACGAAAAGAGCTGGGGGGTCTAGCGCTCCCTAATTTTATGTATTATAACTGGGCAGTAAATATTAAAAATATGATCCACCTGCTGGACAATTCTACACAGCAGGCGGACTGGATGGTAATGGAAAAAGGGGACTGCTCCCCGAGTAATATAGGAGCGACCATCCTCTCACCAACAAATTTGAATAATAAAAATTATAATAAAAATCCAATTATACATAACACAATAAGAACATGGAAACAAATAAAACAGACTTTAAAATTAAGAAACCTATCTCTTTT